>NW_009608819.1:64403-103569 GCF_000690535.1 Cariama cristata
TTGTGTCACTTGTATGAATTGTTACACAGGCACTGGCACTTCCCAGCGAGAAAAAAAAAGAGAAATGCTGCTAAAATGCCATATATGTTTCCAGGCTTTGTGTTTCTCTAAAGGTGTCAACTGTACCGTGATATTTTCCAGACATAATAGAATGTCATAGTTCTACCAAAAATCTGTGATTGATTGCCACTATAATGAAAGCCGGTGTACATTGATGTACACATTTTAAACTATTTTTGCCTTTATGCTTTTCTTGTTTAACCTGACATTTCTGATTACTGTATCTAGGTGCCTAAATATGTCAAATGTTTATAGTGCGTAAAGAGATTTTTTCTTTTCTTTGAAATAGCACTAATCCTGTTTGAACCTGCAATTTCTTGAAGTTTTTCCTCCATTGTTGGACATGATGTTCTGTTAAAAAAAAATAAAATACTGCGATGTGGCATATGAAAGGAGGATGACTGATTTATAACAGTAGTCCAATCCTCTTTTTTAATCCATTGACTGAATTCAGCTTGTTCGTCCTAAATTTATTTCCCAAGACATAGAGCAAACATTTAGTTGAAAAGTGAGTAGCTTATTCCATTTCCATATGTTTTTAATTGTCCAGTTCCTCTGAGAAAAGACCATTAACTGAACTAAATTACAGTTTGGATGTGAATTTTTCAGCATGGATCTCTGCCCAAAAGGTGATAAATTAGATGCTAAACTGTCTTTGATAGTGACCTGAGAGATTAACACAAACCTATTTTGAAAACAGAAGGAAAGATTTGTTAGGCAGTCAGTGACTGACAGATTTGGGCAGCATAAATTCCTGCAGTACTTGCCTTATTTGAAGCGAATGACGATAAATAGGAAATTTTCAAGCAAAGTTAACCCTTTGGCATCCCCATAAATCTTGGAACTAAACTTCAGCAGCAGTAACGCTGAAATTGTAAGGAAACCAAAAACCTTCTGTGGATTACTGTTTGCTGTTTAGATTTTTTGGTACCTTTGATTGGCACAGGAGCACGTAGAGGGCTAGTGGGAATCTATAAAGAGTACGATAGCTGTAATCCTGGAGGGGCTTCAAGTTACAAATAAAGCAATAACAAAATACAAGTGAACAATTAAATCTCACGTCCTCTGTGGCTTTGGTTCTTGTGTTTTGATATGCAGCAACACAAGTAATAGAGAGGTATGTTTTTCCTCCACAACTTTTAACGGCCCTCAAGTTAAATGAGAAGGATTTAGAGTATTTTGTGCAGCTGCATTTGATACATTAAATGCAGAGACATGCTGTCTGTGTTGACCTGAAAAAGGAGAAGATATGCATTCCTGTAATTTTAGCTGCTTTGTGGTCATTAGGAAGATGTCATCGTTTTTATGCTTACATCTGCTATTTGATGATGACCTTTGGTGAATGCTCCCAGTACCTCTCAGCCCGTTAATGCGTGCTGCTGTGTAATGCAGTGCTTTACTGCAGCATGGCCCAGGCACAGTCCGTCGTCTTCTTGTTTTTGGAGAGTCTACATGTGGTCAGTGTAGGACTCTAATTCCTACTTCTCTTAACCATGCTTCAAGAGATGCTTGCTTAAAAGGTATCTGTAGCTGGATCTTGCTGCCAGGATGAAACTGGAAAGAAACTAATTTTTGAGGGACAATCGTTCTCCTCTGTTAAAACATTTTCCCCATTAGAGAAAATGTCTCCTCCTTCAAGGGATTTTAAGAGAGCCTGGGCACGACACTGAAGTGGATAATCTTTGCAGCTGCTTTTTTCAGCAAACCTCTGGGGAGAAGGGAGTGAAGCAAGTGTCTGGGAAGCCAGAAGACAGGATATTTCTTCAGACGAGTTGAGAAATAATCAGGGGCTATCAGAGGCTTCTCGGGACGAGAATGAAAAGGAACAGATGGATTCTGGAGATTACCCAGCGGGATTTAGTGACCACGTCAACATGTAGGATGGGGGGAGGATATTCAGTTTTAAGAAGTGCTCTGATTGCTTTTATTTTAAGGCAGCCCTAAAACTAGTGACAAGGCTGGTGCCATGTGATACTTGGGTGCTGCCGATTGTCTACGAGGTTTTGACTAGGTCAGTCTCAAATAAATGTGAAAGTAGTAAAGAGAGGGGAGCTGCTGGTGAGGAAAGAGTACCTCTTACTTTTAAGAAAAACATTGGACTTGAAATGATCATGAGGCAGCTGGGAACTCACATTTGCTGAATTAGAGAATAATTATCTTTTGTTTCCTTTGGGAGATCGTTGTGATTTCAAGGCCTGCAGCTTTCTTCAGAGTCCCCTTTTTCTGGGCCTACGTTGTTAAAATCCCTGTCTTTGTATTTCAGTGCCTTGGTCAGGTGTGAGAGCAGCAGGTCTGGAGCAGTGCCCCGCTCAACAGACAGATTAATTCAAGTCCAATGCCACCTTTTCTGCTAAAATGAAGGAAGGAGAATCACAGTTTTCTGGTACTTGAACAGGGCAAAATTGTTATACTTCTCTGTGTGAGGCACTTTTTGTAATGACATGGTTTTGTTCTTTTTTTCTTAAAAGAAATAGTTACATTTGCTTCTGCAACAGAAGGATGATAAAAAGCACCAACTAGCCAGATAATTTCTGGTCCTCCAAGAAGAGTTGAAAATGCTGAATTTTAAGATAGATATTTTTTTTTTAATAAGTTTAAGCTATAACATAGAGCCATACCTATCAAACATTGAACAGCACTATTTTTGGGATGTCGGCAAAGACATGAAGGACATGAGGAGACACATTTATCCCCTGCTCTCTTCCTGATGACCCTATTCAGTATAGTTGTGGGATTCCTACATTTTTCCTACCTATTTTTAGACATGGTTATTCTTTTGTTTCTTGTTGCTTGGCAAAGCCACTTGAATGAAAAAAATCTCTGCAGAAAAATGATTATAATTGCATAGAAGCAAGTGCCTACGGGGTGATGCTAAGAAATTACTTGAAATGCTTGCAAAATTGTTTGAATTGATTAGCTGGATTGGTAAGTTACTCTAAAAGCATAATGAAAAGCAAATGTAAATAAAATAGGAAACACTATTCTCAAAAGACAGGTAGCACTGATGTCCATTCTGCTCAAAATGGACTGTAAAAGGCTTGTAGCTCTTTGTGTAAATCATGCTCCCTTCAGCTTTGTGAAAGCTTTCAGTGGAGCTTTTGAATCTTAAACAGGCAAAGCAGTCATATCAGATGTAGACTTTTTTTTTCTTTCTCCTCCATAGGGCACATAACAGTAACCAGATGTAGTAGCAGAGGCTGAGCAGACAGCTGTAATCCCCACTGCCTGTCACTGCTGTTGATCCATTTTATTATGTAGCTCATTCTTGTACTTTTTACAGTTCTAACAACCCATCTTCTATGTTGCTGAATGTAATTTTTAATCTGCAAGAGCCTCCTTTTGGGTTTTCTGCATGTATTCCACTTTCGGCTTTGAGAATGTCACATAGTAGATACAACTGATAACCATCATGAATTACAGCTCCTCTCGGGACTACGGCTGGATTTAGTGCTGAATGTGTTTATCAGGTTGACTTTTGTAGTGGTATTGCCCAAAATTTTGTGCAGCTGTTATGTAGGAACAATGAAATGTTTAGATTTGAGACTGAAATCCCACCTTGACACTAGCCACTCATGCCTTGCAAGACTCCATTTGTAGCTGGATTTTTAGAAAATTTCAACAGAGAGCATTTTCTGTATAGCATTTGATTTGGGACAAATCTGTTTGGTCATATGGCTGACAACTGCATACGGAATTGACTTTTGTGGCACTAGTGACTTTGAGTGAGTGAGTGTTCCTCTTCCAAGCTTCCTTGTCTATTTATTAGCAGTTCCTAAACCCATTGCAATTACCGATTAAACATGTTTTTTCATCTTTACAAATTGCTGTTGCTACTAAGAAGCTTTCAGGCAATGCAATGAAAGAAAAAGGAACCCTTGATCTTAATTTTGAGGAAGAACACTTTCTTTGCAGCAGGTACTTAATGATAACCCGGAGGACACCAGTGTTTCATCCTACTTGCTATCCCATATTGGTTTCCTGTTTAAATCAAGATTAATTTTGACATGGTGTCTATTACAGTGTTCTGTTTCCTTCTCTAGACAGTTAAGTTTATGTGAACTACTTATCCATGTCTTCAGTTACTCTTAGGTTCTTAAGTTTTAGATTTGACTTGATTTTTATGGTGGATTTGGAAACAACTATGAGTTTCACTGGAAATGTCGTCAGAATTCTTATTTTGCAGTATTGAGGAGAAGACATGAGCACCACTCCGGTGCACAGATTGTGGAAACTTTGATTTGGGCTTCAATGGTTGGGACAAACTAAAACTTCTGGCTTCCACTTTGCATTACGATTTTCTTATGCTTTGTAACGGATAGATAATTGTGACCTGAAGTGTTGAAATACCTCAATTTGAAATGTTTAAATCAACTGATTCTTCTTGTGAGGAAAGGGAGAAGCTTTATTCTACTCCAGCCTCCCTCTGACTGCTTCCAGTCAAGATATCTGCCAAATTCATCTCAAATTGTAAACCTTTAGCCCTCAGACATGATGGCTGGGCAGAAGTGCAGAAGGCAGCTGTTTGCAGCTGTATAGAGCCTGTCCTGGCAGTGGTGTGGAGACCAGCCTGGCTTCTCCTTCATCTCTAGGGACAAGTCATGGTATTCATACTGATCTGTGGTGGGCTTTGTAGTTTTGGGACTGGCGAGACTCCTTCTGGGGCCAAGAGCTGTCAGGGTGGAGGAGATCAACAGAAGGCCCGTTTGTTGTATGTCAGGAGGAGGGTCCGTTCACTCAAGCAGACTTAGCTTGGAATTACCTTTCCCCTGTGGCTTGTCAGTTGGTATCTGCTGGCATTCAGGAGACTCTGGCAGGCTCATCTATCACCCATGCTTTTGCTCACTGGGCTGATGGCAGAGATTGTGATAAACTTAATCTAGGGTGGGAAGTCTATTTCCCCTGACATTAGTCAATAAGCCATATATATTTTTGTACACAGACCTGTGGAACGCATAGGATAATGCATTAACAAATCCCTAAATAGATGGCTTGCCTTAAACTTGATGAGCACTTTTTACATACATGGGGAATGTAGGCACAGACCTCTTTCAATATAGTCAGCTTCTGCTTTTTTTTCTGCAAAACACACATCACTTAATGCATTTCTGACATATGCTCGGGGATGGTACAGTCAGAAGTATGTAGCCCAAAAGTACACCGACTCAAAGCATGCCTCTGTGTTGCTTTACTGCTTCCCCCCTTTGATACCCACAATTGTGTGGACTGACTTGCTGACTCCTCCGTGGGTGGATGTTGGCTTCCTAGATCTCTGACAGCAGCCCAGGAGCCAGCGTGCCGTCAATTGGGGTGCAGGAGAAGGCATCTGCCCGCACTGCCCCTCCTGGGATCCAACCACCCAGCAGGGTTGGAGAGAGGCTGCAGAGGTTTCCCACATCTTACCTTGTTGGAGAAACCTTGGCGGTGTTGGATTCCCCCCTCTGTAGAAACAATGGTGTCACTGGAGGAGGAGGTGATGGTATTTTGTAGGGAGAGCAGAACAGGTTGACCGCAGCCCATGGGGGCAGAGCATGCAAGGGAGAAGGGATGAGTTAGCATAATATGGTTGTATATTGAGGAATTTCCTTAATATGTAAACTGTCTGCCATATTGCATGACTTTGCTTCAGAAGCTTCTTCTTTCTCTAGCTGCTTTCTAAATGCATAAAACAGGAATGTTTGCAAACCAAGTGCTTGCAGTTTGCGCAGATCCATATCACACATTAAGCATTCGCCAGGACCACTGACACATGGCTCTCCAAGCAGCCAGCTGGCCACTGCCATATATAAAAGTTTTGGCAAAATTGTAGAAACAGATTTCACTTGGGAGAGAAAGATGCGCTGGCTTGAATATGTCTGATGAACAAGGTGGAGTCACAGAAACAAAACCCAGCGTTCCTGTCCCCATCTCTCTCTGCTCTCCTGCATCTTGAGCACTTTTTGGAAGGTGATGTAGTTGTTTTAGTAGCTCCTCCAAGCATACAAATAAATACACGTGTTTGTGTATCTACTTTCCAGCACTAACGCTATGAGGCTTTTTTGAAGGTCTGAGCCTTAATACTACATGATGCTCTCTGTGTGCGCCCTTTTGGTCTCGTAAGACCTTGAAAGTAAGTCAGAAATGATCTTCAGTGAGAAAAAAAACAGCTCTCAAAGGAACTGCTGGTGAGAATTTGTGTGGGTGTTTTATGTGAGCCTTTGAACCTCTGAAATATGAAGTGCTATCCTGATATATTGGACTGTGTGCTTTTCTTCTGCCATGAACCTGCCTCTGGTGGAGATAGCAGTTGTCCATAACAGTAGATACTAGTATTGTTGGCATGAGCAGTTATTACTTGGAAAATTGTAGACCAAAAATAGATATTGCTTGTTTCTGGATGGGGATTTCTTTCAAAAGCCTTTTCCTACCAACATGTGCAAACACAAGCTGCATTGCTGTCAGGTAACCTTTTTTCTTTGGACCGTAAAGAGAGAGAATTCATCTCAGAAGCTTCTCAGGGAGAAATCCTCATGGCATTTATGTTGTGAAAAAGAGCCTTATCTCCCGTCTTCAAAGCCAAATTTGACAGTGTTCTACCACCTATGTAAGACTGAAAAATATAAGCACTAATATGAGTGAGACAGTCATCACTGGAGAATAAGCAGGAAGAGAAGATTGGAAAGCTCAGATGATAATGCAACTCCCAAAGGAACAACAAACACTGAATGTCACCTCTTTGGCTCCTTGTCTGAGGCAGATATGGTTGGACGTAAAGGAGGGAGGTAGAAACAGGACTTGGGTGTGTTGTGTTTCACCCTGTGTAACTCAAAGTGCAAAGAAGAATCCCCTTAAGGTCAGAGATTCATTCCTCCTGAACTTCAGCATCCCCCTCCACCGTTCTTGATGGTGCCTCTCTCTCCCCCAAAACAGACCTCATCCCATCAGACCTCTGTTCTGGAATTACCCATCATCTTCTGCATGCTAGTGACACGTTTCCAGGTGTTCCTTCCCAACTTTAAAAGGCTCCCTTTCTGCCACAGTCTTTTGGCCCTCTTTCTAGTTGTCTGCCAGCTGTGCAGTCTGCTGTTGCTGGTCCTGCACCCCAAACTTCTTTCTTTGTTTTCCTTTAAGAGGAGGATGGCAACATCATGGCTGCCCTAAGAGCAACACTGGTCTTGCAGCCTCTCACTGTATGGGAAATCTTAAATAGGAGTCTTCAGCCAGGCTGGAGACCTTGGCTGACCGCTGGTGGGAAGCTTCATTGTGCTCTGCTGGGCTGACTGTGATGGCAAGCTACCACATGAAGTACCTGGGCTTAAAATGTCAAGGAAATTTATTCGGTTTCAATTAATCTGTGAAAATACCTTAGGAGCTTATGTGAGAATCATAATCTGATGTTGTAAAAGGATTTCATATGATGAGACTCCTGATGCAATACAATGTCAGAAATCTTCCCTGTTAATAGGGAATGTAGATGCCTCTCTGAAACTGGAAGGGCAGGAGACACGTACAGGGTTTCTGTCATTGCAGGGGCAAATGTCCAGGGACTGGGAGGAGTGAGAAATGGGGCCATCTCTTTTGACAGTACCCAGATGTCAGATGAGCTGCTGGGTCGTTTAACTGCCCTCTGAGTATATTTCTGAGAATTTAGAATCCTAATTTGGGTGTAATAAGGTTTAGGATTGTTTAAGAACAGGAAGCTTTACTGGGCGTGGGATCAGTTTTTGTCTCGTTTCCCCAACAGTGTTAATATTTTCCTCTAGTTAATATTTAAATAGCCGATGATTATCTCTAAGGAAATGAGATTAAACTATTGGTAATGCTGCTGAGGAACAGAAGGACTTGGAGTGTGCCAGAATAACTTCTTTTAGGTTGTTTTTCGTTGGAAACCATGATTTAAGTTTCACCAGAAAGCCAACATAGGAACTTCGCAGCTAGTGACAATTTTGCAGTTGTTAATTACTGTAGATCTGGTATATCTGTCTGTTACTTGATACCCTCATCTGTTATTGGGTTGTCATAGTAGAAACCTGTACATTTTTAGTGCTGGGACTCATTTTTTGGATGAGAGGAAAAGGCTTTGGCTCCCATGTAACTGGTAGAAGGTTACAGTCCAGACGATGGGAAGGAGTGCAGCCCATGAGGGCAGAACCTTGTCAGCTGTGTCCTCAGAGTGCAACAAATGTGTGGTCTCCTGCTCCGCTTTCCCTCCATAATCCCTGACTTTAATGGATGTTTTCCCTATGATTTTTTTTCTTTTTTTAAACACTAAGGCTGTTTAAAATGAATCCATTGTAATCCATGTAGCAAAGCTGTGCGACATCCCCATAATGCCTGTTGGGTTGTTATTTGAATGAAGATCCCTAATCTTTTATCTGGCAGTGCCTTTAGACTAAATTTTTACAGCCAGGATTATCTCTTCTCTGGGTAGCTGTGTCAGTAGTTCATTTCTTGAGACAGTGGCCAAACAGAAAAATAAGGGAGAGGAGGTTGGAGATGGGAAATGTATTGGATCGATCCTAAAAGAAGAATGCCATTTATTCATACTGAAATGTAAAACAAACCAGAAAGTTTTCAGCTGAACAAAATATTCCTTTAAAGGGTGTTCTTAATCATTTTCCACAATGTAACTCCACTGCAAAAATAAGTATTTCTTCAAAATAAAAATTAAAACATTTAATTCAAAGCTGGTCAAAGTCAACAGGTTAGCTTTTCAAATTTTAATTGTCTTTTTTAGCTGAAAATACTAAGCAGATTGGACTAGTTTGAATCAGATTTGTTGGAGTCCAGATCAAACTGGCCTTTTAAAGCAAATAAACTCTGTATGTGGACAAACCCACAGAGTAACTTCTGTGCGTGCATGGTAAATCCTGCTACCTTTGTCTTCTGCTGAGAATAAAGTAACAGTTAAAAAGGAAGAAAGAAGTTCCAGGGGAACAGTACAATGTGGGATAGAGGGATTCAGCAATCCCATGTTTCTAATTGCAGACCAGGTGGATGTGGTTTTGGTGGCAGGGTGGAAATGTTACAGTCAAAGGGAACCATCTATTCCCCCGTTAGAAGGAGGGTTGCAAGAAATGCCAGAAATAAGGCATCAGTCACTGTCTGCCAGTGGCTTAACGGAGGCAGTGGATGGTGATGAGAGCCAGCCGTGGCGAAGAAGCCCTGCAGAATTTGTTGGCATTTTCTCCACCTCTGAGCCTGCCTGTTCTCACTGAGGTCAGGGAATAACAGCACTGTGTTTAGGAAAGGCTCGTGTATGGGAGGAAACTGTCCTATTAATTGCCATTGAGGTTTTAAAAAACTTGGATCACCTTGATCCAGGAAACCAAGTGTTATTCAATAATCTTAGACTATGCCCTGGAGAGACGTCTCCAAGAACAGAAGCCAGGAATAATTAAATTTATAGATGACTTTTTTTGGTTATGCTACAAGCACGGTAAAAGTTTTATGGGCTTCATAAACCTGACTGGCAGATACCTTTCTTCAAACCTGAAGGATCACTATATATTACAGTGCTGTGCAGTGATCAATAGTACAATAACAGCAGTTACGAAAGGCTTAAGACCCAAAAGATGCACTAATGAGAAAGCCCGTTTTGCATCTTAAATGTGAATTACACTCCTGCAGCCTGAGTGCTGTTGAAGGAGAATGTTCTTCTATTCAGTTGATCTTGTATCATGTCAGATGCTAGATTTGAAGACTGAGGCTCAGACCTGCAGAGAAAGACTGCTGAAAAACTGTTCTTGAGGATGTTTTGGGTGTTGTGAGATTGCACGGTGAGTGAGTGGATTGAGGTCAGGCCGTGCTCAGTCCTCGGTTTAAGTATTTGGCAAAGCTTTCAGAAGCTGTCTTTTCCAGAAATCCCTTCACTGTGGATGCTCGAAGGTATGAACCTTCATCTCTGTTCATTTAAGAGTTGTCCAGGTGGCTAGATCCAAGCCCGCAGTGTGTACAAATAATGAAAACCCTTTCGACAGGACTTGCGCCTATTCTGAACAATAGGCATGTGGAATGACATTGGTTGAATTTCAGGAAATTTCTTCCAAGATACTGAGTTGTGTGCCAGGAATAATCCAACCACTGGGAGTGGCACGCTAATGTAATAGTCAAGTTGTTAATACTGTCTTGTGCTGAAATGTTTATTTGCAACTTTAATAGAAGATTCTTACCAGAACAATCTTAAATAAGAATGAAGATGCTGTGAAAATGTTTCAGTAATTGTCAAGATAAGAATTTGCTTTGTTGCAAGCAAACTACTTTGTAAAACATTAAAAAAACAGATTCGGAAAACCTTAGCTAGCAGGTTGTTTCAACCTTATCTTATTCCATACCAGGAGGGACAGTTTCACAGACATTTTGTGGGTGTTATTTTGTTTTGATTTGTTTGTTTTAATTGAAATGCTACATTCTGCCTCTTTATTTTTCGTTGCTGAAAAATATTAAACTGAATGATAAGAATAACATACAAGCTGCTCATTTCACAGAACTGTGTGTCTGAAAAAAAATTCTCAAAAGTGAACTTATTTCTACTCATGGTTAATACCAATTTTCCTTTGGTATTTGAATATAAAATCTGAAGGAAACTTAGGCTTGCTTTCAGCATATTGCTGTCTTCTGGGCAGCAAACTGTTATCAGCACAGGTATTTCCTCTTTAGATCTTGTGGTCTTGTGTCTACTGTGCTGTCTTTAGAGAGCAAAATGAGGAGTTAGCAGAAAATTATGTTTTGCCTCTACCATCTGCTATAGTTTTCACTTTTCTACTTATTTTTGTTTGTTTTTTCCTTTTTTTTATTTGCTTTAATATTTGGGTTTTAAAACTTCAACCAAGAAAAAAAAAAATGTTCTTAATGGCTAGTTTCAATTATACTGCGATTTCTCCCTACTGCTAACTCTAGAGTGTGTATGGGACAGACTTCCACATATCATCTCTTCCCAGTTTTGTCCTTCATGGGTTTCCTTGTTGAACTGTGCATTGTCTTTGCTGGTGAACTACTTCTCATAAAGTTATTCACTTAGATTAACAATCCATCCCATCCTGATGTTCACAGGAGATATTTTGCAGATTTTATCACAGTTGAAGATGGGTTGTCTGCTAAAAGGGTAGAGTAACTGACTTTCTGTGTAGCTCTACTTTTCATCTGTTTCAAGAAGCATTGTTAATATGGGTAGCATACAAGAAATATATATGTGAATACTGACAGGCCTGATGGATATCTAAAATTTAAACAATTTTCTAGACGTGCTAAGAAGGAAAGTGAAAACACCAAATTTGCTTGGATCATTCACAGAGCTGTTAAGAAAACACTTTGTCTCTGAAACGGAGAAGTAAATGGGTTTGCTATCTTCTTAGCCCATTTGGCTTATGTGATATACAGATGGGTGTAGATGTAAAATAGGCCTATATAATGCATGCATACATGCACAATAGATACACATGCATATAAACATTTACAATGTGCGTTAAACTTGTGATTGATTTAGGCTTCAGAGAGTAGTCCGGTATATAGATTTTTCAATGCTTCTCACAGTAGTATTTCTCCTTTTGTGTGGAAGCAAATAGCCACTGTAAAAGCAGACTCCACTGGAATAATTAAAAGCAATTAGGTCAGTATGTTTATAAGTAGTGTAACAAAGTGTCTACTGAAAAATAATCAGTGAAATCATGGTAGTCCTGCAGGGGAACCTGTAAATGGAATGAATACATAGGGGAGCAGCAGTCAGTGAGATGTGCAGTCCTCTAGCACTTAACAAATCAGCTGACAAAGGGAGCTTTGCAAAGAAAATCAATTTAGGTGAAAAGAATGCATTTATCAGAGTTTGATTAAACGATGCAAATATATCACAGGGAAAACAAAGGTTTTCACACAGCTGTTTGAAAGTGGTTGTCATCTTAAGGATGGTTGTGTGTGCTGGTGTCTGTGTTAAGGATGCTCTGTGATACTGGGTGCTCACAGATGTATACCTGCTGTAATCTGTCCCAGATTTGGGTTTGTGGACCCTCAGGGATCCATGGGTTTTTTATAAGAGGTCTATGAATGGTATCTTAGAACCAATTATCAATGGGCTTCAATCCACAATTACTAGGATCTGCACCCCCTTGGGAGACGTTTTGCAGTGTACAAATCAGAAAGGGTGAAAACCCTGGGCCTTACAGCATTTGCAGCAGTATGAAAATTAGTAGCTGCAAGATTAGGCACATAGCCCATATAAGAGCTCCTGTGTATATTTACATTCTTTCTTCAGTACTTCATTAGTCTTCAAAAGTGTGGGTTTTTTTTTAAACCTGGTTCTCCTGAGTTTTGTGACCCCAAGAGTTTGTTATTGTAGCAAGGAAATGATGCTCTTTTTTGTTTTATGAGAAGTAAATGTTAAATAAATTGAATTTTAATGTTTAGTATGGTCCCAAAGGAAGATAAAACCATTAGCTAATGACCATAATGATGAACAGATTTTATTTAAATTTTGAATAATATTTGATCTGCTATGCTATTAATGGTGCTTCTGTTAAAAAAATCTCTACAAATATAAAGGAATAAGTGTGATTTATGCAAGCAATATGAAGTTGAAAGCAGTATAAAGAATCTGTTTGGACTGGAATTTATTTATATTCAAGTTTGGATGCTGAATATAGCTAGAAAAGCTTCCTACTCTGTAAAAACAGAATAGCAAATTACCCTGCAGTTACCTATTCCTTTGGAGTAGTCTTCTCTTAAGTTTACCTGAGCAATAGAAAGGGATTAGTAATTATCACAGAACGATCTTCTAGGAATTAAAATTCATAGTTCTGCACATCAGAGCTTTGGGTTTTTTTTTTATTGGAGGGATGGCAAAATCTACATTAAAAATATTTTAATGATGTTTAAGGTGTATAATACTTATGCATTTCCATATATCATCACACAGGAACTCTCCAGCGTTTCATTTTTCTATACCATTGTTTTCAATTGATAAAAATATATGCAAGGCATGTGGAGTTGGTTACCAAAAGCTGCTCAGAGAGATATTGTTCCCATGAGTTCCAGACTTGTAAAAAACCATATTTATGTGTTTCCATGTAGGGCAAAGCCTTGGCCCATGCCTATGAGGTTGTTCTAGTTACACTTGCTGAACAAAAACAGAGCACTGTAGATCTGGGCTTGGTGCTCTGGCATTTAGAAGACCTTGCCCCGGTCCCTTGGTCTCAGAACACCAAAATGCTGCTAATCTCATCTGCTAGCACTGAACAAGGGTTTGCAAAAGACCCTCTGTGCTGCTAAAATCTCATTTAAATCTTTGGTGTGGTGCTTGGGGCTTTATGCAGTCTTCATCACTATTGTAGGCTTCCCCTGTGCTGTTGAGGGAGCGAGAACAAGGAACCTGGGTCATAGGAGCCTTTCAGGGTCCTGGTTAACATCTGGAATTGCACATGGAAGGAAATTGCAAGCCCATAGAGGCTCTGGAGAACAGATGGAGCATGTTTCCCATAGTTAAAGGGGTATCATTATATTGAAATACAGTCATATTAAATAAAAACTGGCCTAAAAGTCTTTTATTGTTTCTAACCTTGGCTGTCCTGCCATTATTTGTTTTATAATCATGATTTATGAGAGAATGAGGTGATACTTATATAACCAAATTGGTTGTACTTCATCTTGGTGCTCCTGATCCCAGCCAGATACCGATGATAAATCCGAAGAAATTTTCCTTTTATCTTTTATTAGCATTAGTGAACTTGGATGCTGTTTGGGACAGGAGTGGATAGGGGCATGCTTTTTAAGCTTTATGTCCTTGTAACATCTGAAGGAAGCTTGCAGCTTCTGATGAAGAGTGCTGCAGGCCTGAAGGAGATTGAGTATATAGCGCTTGCCCAAATCTTTGCAAGGCTGCAAGGGAAGGCAGACCTATGCCTGCCTTCTAAGTGCAGACCATTGCCTACTCCAAAGCACTAGGTTATTCATCACTTGAAGACATGAATCTGGCATAAAAGCCCCGTTAGCATGGGAACGATGGACCCCATCATCCTAAACTTTGGTGGAGCTGCTCATGGGAGCATTGCAGGGTGAAGCCTTTCCTGGCTCAGCACTTGTAAGCAGATTTAATTTGTGTATCAATTAAGAAGCTACCTTTTAAGTGACTGTTTAAATACCCCTGTAAAGAATTACTGACTGCTTGTAGGGGTTGAAAATGTTGCAGTCACTGGTATCCTCTATAATGTCACCAAAATGTCCTAGAACATCAGCTTTCCTACAGGAGCTGGTGAACCGCAGCAGGGCTCCCTGCCTGATGCTCTGGGCTGTGTCAGGTGGGCAGCCACATGAACAGAGATATCCCTTTTCTGTAAATGTTTGCGCACGTAACCTGGCAAAGAAAGCTCAGGACATTCAGCTGTAAGGACTTGCGTGTTAAAACTGAATAAAAATATTGTCATACAGATTAGAATGGAAAAACACACAGCCAGATCTCTAATGTCTTCTCTTTACTGTGCACATCGAATAAGAATTACTTTATGAAGATAGTGCATGGTAAATATTTATAAACAAAACAGGCAAACAGTGAGACCACAGTGAGTAAATAACTATTAATGTATCAAAGTCCAGTTTCAGAATAAACTACAATTACGTTCCTCGCTATAATCAGTACTTCTTTTTTTCTTTCACGGAGAGTTATCCAGTTGTCAGTGTGCAGTTCCAGTGGGATGACACTGGGTATGTTCTGGCTAAATTTTGGGTTAATATCAAAGTAGTAGTCTTGTTCCATGCATAAAAACAAATAATCTCTAGATATAGATCTTTTTTGGTATAATAATTACTGCTTCTTCACCAACTATTAAAGTAATTAAGCCCCAACTAATGAGCAGTTTTCTACATTATAGTTATTCTGCTCTATCTTAATAATACTTATCTCATTAAATAGCTTTCTTCCTTCGGAAAAGAAATGTCTAAATTCATTACATGTTTTACAGCTACTGGTCAGAAGAGCTTAATCCTTTTATCTCTTAAGGCAATTTTGCTTGCTTTCTTTTCTCAGGTGCATCTGTTTCTGTTGACATTTTTTACCCATTTTAATTTGGCTCCTCCAGCTAGCTTAAAATATAAACTTGCTTTACCTGCAGGGCTGGGGCAGGGGCTTTCATCTGAAATAACGGGACTTAATGCCGGGCAAGGGAGGCATTCTGCTCTGAGAGCAGATGCCTGTAAAGTGTGAATTTTATTCTTTGCCTTTTTATCGAATAAATTTAGAGAGCTAGCTTTTTAGAAAGTTGTGCTTTTGGCAGGCTTTTTTTTTTTTTTTTTTTTTTGGCACGCCTGCTTCTAATAATGTAAACCACCATATTTTGAAATCTCTGAAGCAGTAGCTAACAAACTAGTAAGGGGCCCTGCATTGTGTGGTTCAGTGGGGAGCTGCTCGGAATGGAAATGGCCCAAAGGGGTAAGGCAGCACTGCCAGGTCTGGTAGTTTTATTGTTAGTCTCACAGTATTTGGTGTTTTTCTTAAAGCCACAGCTGTTGGAGTCTTCTAATGAGAGGAAAATTCATCAGCTTCCATGTAAAAATGCAGCAGTGGTTATGGGAGAGGAACTTGAAAGTCTGTCCTAGGTATTTCTTTCTGACTCGAAAAATTTTAAAAAAGTCCTATGAAAAGACCCCCAGAACACTGTGGTCATATTTTTGTAATCAAATATCATTATTTGGAGACTAAAATACATGGTAGGACTGGGGATGCTGTAAATCGAGAGGCAAGCTCTCCAAAGAGACCCCTTCCTCTTCCCGATGTAGCACTGGCTGCAGCCGCCGTGCAAGAGCCTGGATCTGCGTGGCTTGTGGGCTATGCAGAAAAGCCTCTGCAGAGGTAGTTTTAATGTAGGATAACTTTTTCTTTTTTTTTTTTTTTTTCTTTTTTTTTTTTTTTAATTTTTAGTTTAAGGAGCAAACACATCTCCTAAAATGGGTGAATGAAAAGTAATGCTAATGCTTTAGGGAACCATGTTGCCACAACTGTAGTCACTGCAAAATCAAGGTACAGATATGAAAGAAATGGCAGTAAATCCTATGGTTATTTAGTTTTCCTTTTTAAAATGCTTGACAGTTTAGAACTGAATTTGTAGAAGCGTTATTAAATAAATTCTGACTGTGGCATATTTGCTCTAGGACCTTGTTTAGCAAAGCACTTAAGTAAATGCATAATGTGAAGCCCAAGAATAATAATATATCTGTGCAATGAATAGAGCACATAAGTGAGCGCTCAGTGTCCGAGATATGAGGAGCCCTTGAACTGGAACTATTCACACAATTAAAGTTAAACATTTGCTGAAAAGACATTGGATTATTCAGCTATTTAAAGTAAAGCATATGCTTAAGTACTTTGCTGAATCAGAGCCTATAAAAAGAAATGTTCACAAAAACATGTGAATGCTGAAAATGGAAACTAATCGCTAGCTAACTGATGCCGTGTCGCAAACGCAGGCAAACTAAAGCTGGGTACAAGACCGTTGTTGGCTGAGTCAGTGCCCTGTATCTCAAAGCAGAGCTCTAGACTGAGCTTTGCTCTTGAGGGTTTGTGCTGGCTGGCCTGGCTGAGTAAAACTGGAGTCTCTTCTAGGGCCATAAATCCACTGCTCAGTTTGCAAGTCATCATACCAGGAGCATTATGCTACATGATGTATACCATAAAATGCAAGCCTTCTCTGAACTGCTTAATCGAGGCATAAACTGGAACTGTGAGGTAAGCTCTAGAGGCTGAGTGTGAGTAAAGAAGATCAATAAGATGTGTCTCAGTAACTACTAAATTAATAAACTTCTATTCCTGATTTACTAGCTTCTCTGTCTTAGTGGAGTTGTAAGTGGTTACATCCAGAATTTACTTCAGAATAAGCCCTGCACGCTTTTTTGCTGCTGTGAAAACCTGACAAGACCAGCAAGACCAGGAGGTGTGTTATGTGACTAAAAGTCAGCTAGTGTCAGTCCTTGATATTTAAAAAGAAATGTTAAAAAAAATTGGTGCAACCACTCTCACAACATCTTAGTATTTGCATGAGCTTCTGTCCTTCAGAAAATAATCTTTTCCACCCAAAGATGTGCACCGGGTTGTGTTTCTGAGAGCAGGCACTTGTACAGGACACATCACAACCAAAGAAGAAACAGGAGTGCTATATGTGCTTCTAAAACATTGATTTAAAAAACACCTGGGAAAGATCCAAATAGATCTGATTTTACCAAAAAAACCCCACCTCTTTTCTTGCTAGATAGTATGTAGTATATAGGAGTCACCTAGAATAAAGGCATCCTGAAGTAAATAGCAGTCTGTAGTTTTTCACCCTTTTGCTTATAAAGACAATGGAAGTGGCTCTGAGCCGAGCACTGGAGGGTGGTTGGCATTTGGGCACCTGTGTGGATTGTGTGGATTAGCCCAGCTCTTGGTATCGATGGGTTTGGTTTCTTTTGTTATTTCCCCTGGCATTAGATTCTATTTGATATTTGTCAATGAACTCAGGTACGCTGGAGTACTGCCAGGATCAGTTGCTCAAAAGTAATGAGACCAACCAAAACAAATCAGGGGAGATTGAAAAAAGATAGTAATTTTAAGGTTCTTGTTTGCCTGCTGGCTCCTGGACCTTTCTTCTTTGTGTTTTCAAGTTTTACTTTGAAGCCACAGAGCCTGGAAACTTTCTAGATTAAAATGCTGGACATAATTCATTCTCATGAGACCAAGACTGCAGTCTCTCAAGTTCACCAACTACAACTTTAATAAAGGCATTAAATTGCCTAAGACATGCTCTACAATCAGGAAGGTTGTGTTTAATTACTTATTTTGGTCCATGTTCCCAAACACTGCTTCTGCAATTACCTTATAGTTCTTAGCATACTGTAACTCATTCCTATAGGTTTGTACTAGCAAAAAATTCCAGTCATGGATTGAAATTTATTTTGTATTTTACTGTGAACAAAACAAAACCAGAACATCAATCTGCTCCTCAAAAAGCTCTTGACTTCAGTGTAACATAATAGATAACACAGGAGTACAGAGAAGTGCAACGGTGCAGTGGGACAGCATTGCTCAGCGGAGTAGGAAATGATCTCACCCCCACAGTGAGCTTAACTGGCATCCAGATTTTTGTGGGTGAAACTATTAAGGGTTGATCTAAAGGGAAAAAAAGAACTTTTGTGAATATTTGTAAGTGGTACTTAGTCTGGATCTGTTTATCTGTTTCCCCCCTCCATTGCCTTTTGCCTGCTGCAAGTCCATTGGCAAGTTCCATCAGAGCCAAAAGAAGAAATCAAGGCTTTTGGAGAATATCTGGGATTTAGGAGGGACAGGGTTCCCTGAGAGATTCTGTCATTCCTTTACTCATCTTTGATCCAAGGGACATCCTCTAACTAAGGTAGTGGAAGGCTCTGCTTAGGTCTATTCAGTGTTTTCATTGAATTTCCAGCCTGACTGACTTCCTCACTGGACGATAGTTCTGGGCAGTGTATGACCATCCCCCAGGAGGAAAGTTGTCCAGCCCTGACTACATTTACTAATCAAGACTCTCTACAGATGTATGGATAAGTCCCTTGAGAAGTGTACATCTCCATAAAGGGAAAATGCGCTCTCCTGAAGACCTCTTGCAATCTACCACTAGAAGGGAAATAAAGACTGGGCTGGAAACCTGGTGAGCTGGCATTAGAAGTAAGCTGCAGATTGAAACTTGGAGAGCAATTAAACACTGAAACAGTCTTTAAAAAACAAAACCAAAAAACCCCACACAGTGACTTCTCAAGTCTTGGTTTCTTCAGTGCTGAATAACTTTCTGAATGAGGTGAAAGCTGTTTTTAAGGCTCTGTAGAGAGGTAACTTTATGATATGTAATGACTCATGCTCATCATGTCACTATGCGTTATCCAACTGTTTCTTCTGGCATGAAAATCTGTTCCTTTTTGCTGATACTGTAAGCATGGAAAACCAAACAAAACCTGAGATTCCTTCCCCTGGAACACAGCAAGTTTCAAGAGCATTTTGGAGATATAACAATGTTTTCCTTGATGTAGTGAACTGTTTACAGACCCGAGTAACTATCAAGGATGCCAGTGGTTATTAAGTGAGGTAGTTCATTTTTGATGAAAATTAGATGTAACAAAAACTGGTTTCTATTTCATGCATTAATATGCCTGTCAAGCAAATGGAAATACTGTTTAAGGAACATCTAGTTTGTAAATGAATAAGGATTTCAGGCCTGGAGTAGAGAATCTGTATAAACTATGCAGCCACAGCAAAGACTGCTCTGTTGGAGGTGGAGTGTGTGGTTCTGCATAACAGGTGAACTGAAAATGATGGGTATGACAGGAGCCATATTTAAATGAGCCGAGTTGAAAGCAGTGCAAGAATAGGGGAAAATGATATACACAAATCACGGTGAATTCTGTCCTCCGCAGATCTGTTTCTTTTGTCACAAGCAAAAATTGCTGCGATGGAATGTGAGGAACTAACTTCTGTGACTCGAAACAACAGTCTGAGTTTGGCAAAGGTACGTGCCTTGTGGCATGTGAAGGGGAAGGAAACAAATGTCTTCTGGACAAAACTGGGCAAAAGAAAAGTTGCATTTTCCAGGACTTCAGAAGGATTTTTCCTTGTGTAGAAGGAAACTTAAAGATCACAATTTCCAGTGTTTTAGGTCAATGCAGTTATAGAACTTCTGAGTGAGAATTTGTCACGAAATGTCAAAGTTGGGATTAATAATACTCTGAATGGGTCTTTATCCTAGCCAAGTTCCTGGGTTTTTTCAAGTATTTTTACATACATTTTGGAGTTTCAGCTACTTCTGGTTTAAAAGGAGGACTAGGACAGCATAGGGCAAGTGACACTGTTTTGTATGACACTAGCCAGACTACACCAGCGTGGCATGAAGATCACATGTTTTCCGCTCTCTGGTACTGAGAAAATATTAAGGTAATTAAAGTCATAGTTTAGAGCATGTTTAGATCAGAGGAGCACCCTACAAAGGCTCTGGTGTCCTTGCATTCTCAAGGGAAGGTCCTGGTGTTATCAAAGTCAGTGCCAGTCCTGTCACTTTAGGCAAAGTCCGCCTTTCATGTTTCGTCTCACCAGTCTGCACTGGGCTCAGCCCAGTATCCCTGCACAGCTTCTGCACTGAGTAAGTCACCGTCTATTTGTACCATAACCTTTCATCCTACAGACAGATAAGTACAGGAGTAACTTTACTCCAGTTTTACCTCTTGACATTACTGAAATGACTTGAATATTTCAAGTCATGTTCCTGGGTGGAGTCTTTTAGGTGGAGTATATAATAAATTGCATGTTTTTATTAAGGGAGTTTGCACTGTCCTTGAACTCTAGGCTTAAAAGCACTCTATGCTTAAAATAGCAAATTACCTTTTTTTATAGGATATAAAAGTTGAAATGCACTGTTCTTCTGTACTTCCAGACACCAGTAATCTCAGTAATGCTGCATTGAAGTGAATCTCCTCTTTGCTTTGGGTTTTTTTTCCCTTTTTTCTTCTATACCATATGGATCCTGGGTCTGTCCTTGATATGTCAGACTTTCACAAGGGCCACTTGGGTTGATCTCCATGCTCATCCTTTCAGTGAACATCTTTACTGCTTGCCAGCTTTTTCACCTGCAGAAACTTCCTACACATTGAGCAAAAGTGGTAAAAATTACGTCTTTTTTTCTTACCACTCGAGAAGCTCCTGTTGGTATGGGCAGTATGGTGTGTGTTAGTGTTGTATCAGAAAAAGCTGCATTTCTCCTAAGTAGCGCTTTGTTATGAAGTTCATTTGACTGAAAATATTTTGCATGCTTAACTACCTGCTGGTGAATTTTTCTATGCCAAGTAATGTGTCAGGAGCTAGCGGAGCATAGTAAGTTAATTACTTGTGTGCATACTGTGAAGGAAAAGCAAACAGCAAGGCACCAGTGATACGAAGAATGAGACTTCATTTCAGTCGCCAGAGACTGTGTTGTTAATGAATCCACTCAATCAGCAGGGAATTGGTAAGGTAGATAAGACCAGGTATGGCTGTGTACTGATATGAAGATTAGTCCCTCAACCAAAACATTGTTTTTAGTGAAGGTTTGCTAATATTAAATAGTTTTTCAAAAGCACCGGTGAGATAGAATAACAGCCTGAATAATTATGCCTGTCTTGAAAGGACATCATGATGATGATGATCTTCTAATATGCTCTGCAGACACCATATAAATTCAATATCTTACAGATTTCACGGTTAAGCGATACACTCCAGATTCCATTTTATGGTATATGTCACCGTGGGCTGCCCAAACGCTGCTGTGACTAAACAGCACAGGGAAGCGTGATCAAAGCTGGCTGCTGCCTTCCTCACATCGGGCTGAGGGGGTGCGCAGTGCTGTGCGAAAGCACCTGCCTTGCTCCCGAGCATCGTGGGTTGCAGTATGTGAAGACGTTCCTGTCGGAGAAAGCGGGCAGCTGTGTGAACCACGGGCTGGGAGGTGAAGGGACAAGCAATGCTCCTTCTTACCTTGCCCTGGGAAAAAGTCATCCCGGTTATAAGCTGTGGCCCGAAGCTTGCAGGCTGCGCTCTAGGGTGGCTGTCCCTAAACGAAATATTCATGCAGTGCTGGAAGAAAGAACATTTATCCCAGCCTTTTTTCCCCCCCCCTTCCCCCCTCTCTCTTTTTGTTTAACTCAGTGCTTGAATGTGCACCCCTGGTACTGTGGGAGTGAATCTCCTGCAACGCTCGCCCTGGCTCCATCCATCACAGCAGTCACTTTACTGCCAGCTCTCTGCGGCATCTGTTTTTTCCCCACAGCAGCTGCTGAGCTGTTTGCGTAGAGGTTACCTGCTGCAGGGCAGCGCCGGGAGGAGGACAAGAGGCTCTACCTGACCTGGCCAGGCAAGACTGACCGGGACAGCGGGGCAGGATGGGGGCTGCTGCCCGTGCTCTCCTCCAGCACTAACACGCTTCTACCTGAAACTCATTCAGGCAGGAGGGATGCAGTGGAATAAGATCCACCTTAGGAACATTAGGTCCTCTTCATGACTTTGGTTTGTTGGTTTTTGGTTTGTTTTGGGGGTTTTGGTTTTGTTTTGTTTTTAAACCCTGGACTTTCCTAATTGGAAAACTAAAGCTGGTTTTCAATAGTTTAAACCATTTAGCATAACATACTGGAAATGGCAGATATGGAACAAAAATGAGAAAAACGGTTTTAAGTGTTCTCTGTCAGCTACAGAAGCAGTGCTGTCTGCTAGAGTCTCTCAGGCTGGATGCTATGGCTGCTTATTGTCTTCCTATTTATTCCTACTCCTGATGCTCTTAAATTAATGGTAGAAACATAGACTGAATGTTAATGGAAGTTGAGGCCAGGGTTCACGATGTGTCGTTAAGTAAAAGCTGGCAATCTCCCAGAAACTCTCCGGGGAGCTATTTTGCTGGTGCATATTAGTGAAAGGGACAGCTGGATTGAGAAGGCTGTTGTAACAGGGGTGCCATTAAGAACTTAGTTGGGCAAAAGTTGATTTTCCCCTAAAAAGGAAGTATCATGGCAAAGCCAGTGTTTGTGAAGGTTTAATGAGTGATTTTGGGGACTGCAGTGTTGTCTGTGATATAATTAAACAATAAGGTCCTAGAATGGTGGCTGTCTTGTGATCAGGTTAGGGTCAACAAGTGGTATTGGAAAGCTGGAGATGACATGTGTTTCAGGAACAGATAATTTTATCTTCCTGATTTTATTTTTTAAGCCACCTTCTGCTTAGGACACTTCTATTTTTTGTAAATTTTAAACCTGAGTCAAAGCAACAAGTGAAAATCATTTTTGTAGCAGGTTTCGTTTGAAATTGTGAGTACTTTCACTCTACCAGTGCTTCTGGATAGACTTTATTGATATCAGCCCTCCCTCCCTTTATTCCCTTTCTATATTGCTCTGTGCTCTCTGTGGGTGTTTTATTAACCTGCATCCTGCAAAAATTCAATAAAAATATACAATTTTTTCCTTTCTTTCCTCCTCCTTTTCTTTTTTTTTCATGCTGGCTTTCAGAGACAGAGCTCTGGGGAAGGCTGCTTTGGTTAGTTATGAGGAACAGATGGGAATCAAGAAAAGGTACTTTCTGTTCCTGTACCCACCTAAATTGGAGGTAATTAAGTTACAGTGAGGCATCATTTACGTTAGCAGTTTCTTTGGTGAGATCAAAGCTATCAAGGATACATGTGAGAAGTAGTAGGATTCAAGCCTGTGGTGCTTTGAGAAATAATTGGAACTGTGTTTTTCCTCAATGCATTTGCAGGCAGCCTGGCACCAAGGTCCATAGTGGGTCAGCTGAGTCTTGCACAGTTACTGCACTTTTTATCTCTGCAGCTGTCCTCAAGTTTTGAGCAATCCTTGCAGATGCTCTCTCTGATGAGACAGGTGAACTTCTCCCTTCTTTATAAAGGAAGGGAGTGAAATGGAGCGTGTAGCTCCTAGAGGTAGGAAGGAGACAGAGAAGCAAGATGGGAATTTGAGATTCCCTGATTTAAATGTCATGGCTTATTACTGTCACTGTCGTTGAGCGTTCATCTCTGAGCCGCTGGGCAGAGCTTTGATGCTTCAGCAAGGTCTCAGTCAAGCCCTCAAACAAGCCAAGATCTCTCGTTTAAAGACAAAACGCCCCCATAAAAGCCCACCATGCCTGTTCTTGCAGGTTTTCCTCTTGCCTCACTCTTCCTGCAGCCTGAAGTCCCTCTGCCACAGTTTCAGCTCAGCAGCTGCTCCCAGGCTGCTGCCTGGTTTCAGCTTTGGCTGGGTCCTGTGGGGGCCATCACCCGCAATCTGGTGGTAAGGTCACTGGCATAGAGGGGCAAGCTGTCTGCTCGGCCTCCTTGCTTTTGCCTGCTCTGGGTGTTGGCAAGGGATGTTGTAATTAGTACCAAGCCAAATTCATGTCCTCTTCCTTCCTCTTCTATCAACAAAGTCTTCTTGAAGCCCTCCAGGCGTCCATCTGCGTCTAACAACTCTTGGGTGGGAAAGTTTCCTGCCCAGTTTCTTCCTCTTGTTTCCTCAATTTTATTTTCTCAGAGCTTTATTCATGCTGTGATTTCTCCTTGGAGTAGCCCAGATGGAACCACGGTTTACATCAGCGTTATACGTGCTTTTGCTCATTCTTCATCTGTTTAATTCCATGAAATACCAGAGTAATTTCTTCTTTTATCTTTGCTTTTTGGAAGAATTGGTGTTTCTTTTCTCTTCTGTCTCATGGGAAGGTTGATTGCCTTTCTGGTGTGCTGGTGGGTTATCCAGCTAAGGGAGATGGCTTTGGAGAGGACAGCACGAAGCAAGGTTGTTACAGAATAGGGGAGGTTAGCCCAGGAGGGCTGCACGTGTTCAAATTTGAGGTGTTTCATGTTCAGTTGCTTGCAACCCTGTCTTATGTTGTTTGGTTGTAAGCTTTTCGAGGCAGGAGCTGTTTGCTGCTGTGTGTGTGTAAGAATGGAGCTCCTGTTCCTTCTGCTATATCTGGGCACTACTACAGCAGTATACATATTTTTGCTGTGAAGGTCCATCATTATACAGCGATTGCCCTGTAAAGGAAAAAAGGATAGCGAGAGAGAGAGAGACCCTTCTGCAGAGAAAGTTGTCCTGGACACGACCTGTCCAAGGCACCCGTGCCCTATCTGAGGCACCCATTACTGAAATACATGTCTTCCTCCCAGCAATGCAAAGTGCTGTCATTGAGTTACTGCATTGATTCATAATACATCTTCATTCAGTAATTTCCATTAGGATTTATATTTTTTTAAATTATATTTAGGAAAAAATCTATTTTTATGTCTGTCCTTAGCCTTCATGGAGCTTTACTCGACTAGTATAGGAACGGAAGAAAGATAATTTACAATGTCTTCATATAAATTAATCTCCTGTTTTCTCCTTATATTGTAAGTTATCACCTCGTTTATTATATGCAGCTCAGGGGTGAGCAGTTTTAAAAAGGCCTCAGACAGTCATGAAATGAATGGTGTGAGATGTCAGATACATTTATTAAAAATGCAGAAAATTATAAAAAACTGAAGATGTAGATGTATATTGTCTCAGTCACTTGCCAACAGCAGGTACCTTCTATACCACAATTTATCCTCCCACTCAGTGAGTTCTGCATGATAATTTCATTGATATTGTTGTGCTCTGTGCTTAACATAAATATTTTTGAAATATTAGAGTTACAAAACTAGACAGCTTATTAACCGTGTCTATCAAGAGTTTATTGTGTGAGACACCTCTTAAAAACCCCCAAACTATTTTGCCAGCACAGCTAAAATTAGTACTGTTTTCACTTTTGTGTGGTGGTAAATTATTCAGCTCACAAATGCTAGAACTTGAAATGTTCATGGAAAAAGCTTGTTTTAGTAATTACATTTACTCCACTTTATTGTGAGCTTCCTGCAACATTTGTCTTAAGGTCCTGGTGTTTCCTGATGTTGGATATTTATCATACATTTGTGCCTCTGGCAGGTTAATAGGTACGGTGGGAGCTTCATACAAGATTCATGGCAGCTTCATACTTTTTTGAGGAACAAAATTAGGATGCAGAAAGTATGTATGTGTGAAGGGGGATATATATATTTATTTCAAAAACACTGTGTTTGTGACTCTGTAATACAGATGTTCACATATATGCCAAGGAATACAAAGGTTTTTAAAACACACAATAAAAATTTTGCCAAAGGTAATTGAAGGTTAGAAGGTTTAGTTAAAGAATCCAACAATAATTGTAGCATCTGTGGATATGAAAATTTAAGGAGAACATGTACATTACTGTCTTCAGGTTTAAAAGCTGCAGACATTATAGGATAGTTTATATTTAGGAACATGATTTAAAGCCTTTCTTTGCATCTGCCACATTTTGGCAGTGAGACAGTATCACTGACAAAATCAGTTTTGAAGATCAGCTTTGCTTTTACAGCCCGATGCCTGGGCATTTCTGTAGGTGTAGTGGCATCGGCACAGAGAAGAGTCATTGGTGCTTCTGATGTTGCTGCTAGCAATTGCTCAAAGGTTATCTAAATCCAAACTCTTTTTGTTCCGTCTTCCTGTATTTCTGTTTGTTCCAACAACTGCCAGTTAAGATATCCCTTATCGGAGATTGTTCTTGGGGAAAATTTCTTTCAGCTTCTTTCAGTTCTCCAAAAAACGATCCTTGGCTGTTTACGACTCTCACGTGTCTTGCACACTCTTTTCTGTACTGAGCTTGCAGACTGGATGATGCTGAGACCTGTTTGGCTCTCAGCAAGCTCTTCAGGACCTTCCTCTCGGTATTTGGTCTCATTTTTCAAGCAGTAATTGGAATTTTCTGCAAGCATGAGTGTCTCATGTTAAACAGAGTGATGACAGAGAATAATAAAATGAAAAGCCCTTTTCCCTCAGGGTAGGAAATCCTGAAATCTTTGTTCAAAACAGCACTGTGAACTCTAACTACAGGCTCTGCTTCTCCGTTTCTTTGATTTTGGTATGCCGTCATTTTAGAGCAAGACAGTATAATTTCAGCAACTTTTCCCCCTAATATAATGATTCAACAACCTGATTGCTTTCTCTGCAGTAGGAAGGCCCTTGAAAGATGCCACTGATTTTTATCAAGGCTTTCAGGGATTTTTATACCTTTACCCCTGCAGCCTCATGGTAAATCACTCAGCCAGAGATACGTCATTCAAATCATTCTTTTCTGCTTTATATTTAAATGCAGTCTTCAGGCTTCGTCCTACGGGGTTCACTTTTATTTCTTCGTCCTAGGAGGTGAGAGGAGAGGGTGAAGGGAGGCTGATTTTTCAACCAGTTTGGATCTGCAGTACGTGCCTTGCCTCCTGTCATAACTCATGTGGCGTAAGCACCTTCGCTGGTGCCTTCCTGGGCTTAGTGCATTTAAATGGCAAAAAGTGATGGTGAGATCTTGATTTATGGCATCAAGTAACAGTTTCAATTTTTTTGTCCCAGGTAACAGAGGGAAGCCCCAAACTCAGGTTTTTAAAAGATCTTAAAATGCATTCAGCTCCGTCGTGAATTTCACTGATATTTGATTATTTTAAATGATTTTTTCCTCTTTGAAAATTCAACCTGCTATTGAACTTCATTGCTTTGTAGCTGAGTGACAGCACCACTTCATTGCTCTTTCTCAGTGTGAAAAAAGGAATTGGTTTTGTTTAGTGGTGGTGACATTTATTTTCAGTGTTTCTTGAGATTTGGCTCATGGTGGAGCAGTTCAAGTATGACAGAGACTCAAAGGCAGAGATTCACATCTTTAGTGTTGCTCAGCTAAGGGCTGAGATGGTTGGGCAGGTCATAGCTGCCAGTCTGTGCAAAGGAAAGCATCCCTGTTTATCCAGAGCCTGTAATACTTGCAGAGGCTCTTGCCTGCTGTGGTCCTTTAAGTCTTTAAGCTACCTATCCAGAGCTGTGCAAGCAAAGGTTGGGAGGTTTTTGTGTGAAGAGGAAATGCTATTTCATTCTATCCACCCGTAAGAACTGGTTGAATTTTGCCATGAGAAGCCTGGAATTTTCCTTCTTATACCTACTTGCACTGAATGGCATGGTACTGTCACACATCTGAAATAGTGAGATACTTTTGGAAATTCTGTGTCAGAGGCTGTCCCCATTGTCTTCCAAGTGAGATTTGGCTTTTAAGTACTTAAATCCTTTCTGATTTTGTTTTTTGTGCTTTAAGCAGGCAGGCAACCTGTGGTAGATGCTGGAGGCAACCAGCTTGGTTGGCATCACTTAACATACTCAACCGAATACCACTGCTGTCCAAGAAGATACCAAGCCACTGCTTAGCAGGTCTTTTACTCTGTTTTGGATGAGCTGGTCCCACATCCTTCCAACCCAACAAGAAGAGAGCCTTTGCTACTTTACATGAACTATGGGCATGCTACCTCTGGTATAGATCGTGTCCTCATAGGAGGATGGCGTCTGTTGGTGTTGAAAAACTGAACGTGCAAGTGAGCAGCAAGAACTGTCTGCATGTGAGGCAGTGAGGACAAAATTGAGCTAGAAAGGGGTCAGGGGTAGAAGCCTTTCTGCAGTGCCCTGTTTCTTACAGCTCTGTAAATATCTGCCTTGCACATAATCACAGACGAATGATCTCCCATATTAAGATGATGGGATAGGATGTCCCTATGAAGTGACCGAGCTAATTTGCTTTAATTGCAGAAGTGAGGGGATTTGGTTGCTTTGCAATCATTACTGCCGTTTTCATTCAAAAAATGAAAAGTTAAGAGGCATCAAACAAAGACAATGATCATTTTGTTAAAAAAAAACAACAGTAAGAACAAGTAATAAAAAACCTCCAAAATTAAAACCCCCAAACCTTGCATACCAGGCCTGAGATTTAAAGTTAGATTTTTGTGAAAATGTTAAAAACAAATGAAATTTAAAAAAAACCCAAGTGTTGATATTTCTACCTCTTCCCAACTTGTAAATGAATTATCAGAATCTCATTACTCAAAAATGTCTGTTAAACTGTATCTGGATGTTGTGTAAAGGCGTATGTGTTACACACCAGTCTGTATCAGAGTAGCTGATCCATTAATTGTGAACTGATTTAAAGTTAAGGAAATGCCAGTGGTTTTAATAAGAGATGTTTTAAACAAAAGATTGTGGAAGAAAAATAAATATATTTGATTTTTTTTTTAAGTGGAAGTTTTTGTACAAGCTTTAATTAGATTTTGACTGAATACGTTATTTTAATGGTTTTTCATTAATGAACACTGCTCATTGTTTTGGTTTTACAGTAGAAAGAAGAAAAATGTAATCTTGAATTCTATTTAAAGAGCAGCCTGTGTATTAAAAAACTGTTAAAGATACTGCAGTTATTGACAGAAAGATTTTGCATGAGAAAAGAAAGCAGAATCCATCTAGGAAGCATCAAGTAATTTCAGACTAGGATGGATGATAACATCTCTGGTGTAATGTGTTGTTTGAAACCTTGCGTGTAAGAAGCCGCGGCGTTGCTGAGGTTCCTGACCCCAGCTCTGCTTTCAAGCCTTGGAAGCCAGCAGCCCTTTTGCCCCTGATTTCAGTGGAGATAAGGTCAAGTCCCCAGAGACCTGGCTGCAATCCAAAATGAGCTTGCAGGGTTGCCAGCCCTGGGAGATCGATGGACTCTGCAGCTCCCGAAGCTGCAAGTGGATGTAGGGCTGGAGTTACTGGGGCTGCTGTGGAGAGGTGCTCTGTCTTTTGTACCAGCCCAAGCCGAAGAACGGAGCAAGTGTCTGTGTACCTCTGCATGGTGGGACTGCATGAGAAAACACCCTGTGGCACCTGGGAGAGGGTGGCCTCCTCTCTGGAGGGCCAAATTCCCTTTCCTCACTGCTTTCCTTAGCCCCCAGCCCCATCCTATCACTCAGGCATTCTCCAGTTGCCATCTTGTCTTGCTGCCGTGCATTTGGTCGACCTGGGGGATGAATACAGCCCTCCTTCCCCAGTGTGTGCACTTAGTTGTTGGACCCGAGCGTGTGATTTCCTGGAAGCAGGACACTGACTTCAGTATCTGAAGATGCCAAATGGTATCGGTCCATTCTGTTTCTGTGCTGCTCTTGCATCAAATACTCCAGCTCCAGGATGGGGCTGTCTGATGTTTACCTTTGCTTCCAGGTTGTCCCACCATCTCAGTGGAAATGTGTATTATTTGTTAACACAGGTGAGGGCTCTTAACTTGTTTGGGTTTTTGAAAATTGAATTATTTGTCAGCCCGTAGAAGACCAATTCAAATTCATTCCAAATTTTATTTGATTAAAGCCACGATGCTTACTGTTGGAAAAATGAAATACAAAAAGCCAAGTTACTCTGTTTCAGATGGGTAAATGTCACACACAGAATGAAGGGATTTTTTTTTTACTAGGTTTAAGTGAAACAGAGTCTTTATTTAGTGTCATGTTTTTATTTAAAAGCATTTATTTAAAGTTCTAAAAAACAAAGAATTCAATAAAGCAAGACAGGTGTAACTGCAAATGATTAATGATATAATTCTCAGTACTTTATAAAGTGTCTAACGCTGAAGAGATTTATACAGTGCAGAATGGCAATTGTGCTTTGATGGAAGGAATAGGTAATCAATACCTGCAAGCTTAGAAAAAGTGTTCTATTTCCTCCTCTAATGATATAGGGTTTTTTGCAAGGCAAGGATGTCTGGAGCATGAAGAAGAATTAATTTGAAATCTGTAGTGGAAGATCAGTTTCAATTAAAACTGCACTTGGATGTCCATGGAAAAAAGCAGGCAGTTAGGCCTAAACCTTCTGATGGCTACCAGTGAATAAATGAATCCCACTGCACTATTCTTGATTCCATTTTGTAGGTTGTTGAGCTTATTTTTTCTGGGTAGGAGATATAATTTATTTACTTTGGTCTCAAACTCAAAAATAAAAATTTTCTTCCCACCCTCCTAGCTCGCCTTCGCCTTTTAACACTAATTGTTAAAGTTGGGATGGCCCCAGTCCTGTGCTGCTGGGAATGGAGATGTTGGGGTCGTGGCCTCTATTTCTGTCTAGAATTGCTGCCATAACAGTGTAGGTCATATTGCATGTAATAATTTGCATATCAAAAACTTCTGAAAGAAATTAATGGAAAACCTAGCCGTTTATAAAATCCTGTGCTGATTTTAACTAGCAGGTCTTGAACCTCTAAATCAGAGCTTAGCCTTATGGCTGTAATTTGGGATGTCAGGACTTGGAGTCACAGCATCAGCACTAAGTTGGGGTTTTGAATTGCTGTGAGAGTTTCATTGCATTATATTTTTCTTTAATAATTCAGCACCAGTACGGAAACATTTTATGCATGAAAACTAGTACTATCACATGAAGAGAGCAGATACTGCTAGGCTTTTTTTTTTTTTTTTAAATTACAAATTTAGGAACAAGTGAAGCTACTGTATTTATAGATAGAGATGTATTGCTATTATATTATTCCAAACAAGTTAAATAAATTTTTTTAAAAACAGACAATTTATTTTTTTAAATGATACAAAGCTGTGCAAGCCTTTTAAGGTCTGTGAAAAACTACATTTCAGGGAGAGTCAGTCTAGATACCTAAGTCACCTGAGGTTTTCATTCAATGTGGTGGTTGGTTTGTTTGTTTGTTTACCCTTATGGCTTATTTTATTCATTTTGACAAGACAGTTTTCACTGCAAATTGGTTGAGAGCTCGCTATACTTTTTTTAAAAAAAAAAGTCTCTGTGACAAGATACATGGAAGGAACCCTACAATCCCTGTTAAAATAAATCCGCCTACTAAAAAAAAAAGCAAGTCTCCCCATTGACACCAAAATACTTAAAAAAGAAAAACTTGAGTGCACAGCTCCTTTTGAATGCACAGCTGAAACCACTGTGATAGCCTCTGTGAGCAGAATGCTTTTGAAAAGCTCACTCCATGTTTATAACAAAGCCAAAAACCGAGAGCTGGCAGGTTTGATGATTATATGTACCGCTAAACATTTTAAAGCAAATTCCCAAATTTCATGGAGTAAATGCAAGGTTATATGAAAAGTGAACCTGAATTGCCAGTTAATTCACTGCAAACCAATTACTAAGAGCATCCTGATTTGGGAAAAATACCTGTGTTTGAGTGGAACACGTTTGTTTTTCCCTGTGTAGGGTTTTTAATAATTCTGTTCTCCTTAGTTGTGGTACATTGGGAAAGTAACTGGAAGTGGCTTTTGCTGACAGAACAAGTTGAACCATGAGATAAATGAAACCTGGGCAGGTGATGTAAATGATTTTTAAAGGATGTTGCAATTTTGCCTGATTGTAGTTAAAAGTAAAACACTTCCTTGTTGTTGTTTTGGTTAGCGTACAGCATTGCTGTGCGATGAGTATAGCACAAAATCTTGCTGTTGATTAAGTGTTCTGCATTAGTCCCCAGGAAGATAGGAAGAATGCATTTTGCAACTAGGCAGATTAAAACTCAGGGGCCGAAGAAACTGGCCTTCACAACTACTGGGTTTGGATGGCACTAATTGAATTTACATACGCTTCTCAGCTGTAATGGTAATAAATGCATATTTGTGCATCATTTATTGCTGTCTGCAATATACAGACGTGCTGACTGTATAGTTCGGAGGTATGATACAGGTATGACATCAGGGGTCTCGGGAGAGCAGAGTCAACTCTGGGTTGTAACTTGGTTTTGGTAGATGAGCTTGGGCAAATTGCTTCCCTTCTCAGGCCATCAGTTTCCCTGTCTTTACATGAGAATAATGTTGCTGATCCCTGCTGTAAAGCACTTCAAGAACTGTGAGCGAGAAGTGGTTTACAAAAACTCTGTGTTGTTATTTGAGGAGCTTAAACCACTGTTTGCACTCATGGGAGGATAATCTCTTAGTCTCGGTTAAGACAATTTAAGAGTTCTGGAGAGGGAGGTCATAAGAAAAACTTGAAATTCACTGGAGATCCTCCTGCGTGTGCTGCTGAGGGTCCCTGGTGTTACAGTGCATCTAGAGCTGGTATATGGTGGGGATGATAAGGTCTTTGCCTGAAACCTTTTATTTTTATGTATTATTTTTATTGACTGTGCTGGAGAACCTTGCAGAATGGGCAGGGTGAGTTAGGGCTGTGGCAGACAACCTCCGACAGATTGAGTGGTGGTCTGCAATACTACCTCTTGCAGCTCCACCACCACACCATAAGACAGTGCTGCTTTTCTTCTCCCAGCAGCAGTGCTGGTGCAATCCTGTCGTGACTTTTAATTAAACAATTTGGGGATTGAGGCCTCATTAATACACCAAAAAGTAATCTGGAGTTGGCGAAAGTTCCGCACCAGGAGCTGGATGCACTCCTCCTCCCGTGCCTTGCGAGTTGGCTGGACAGCTGTGATAACAGCGAGTATCTTAAACTACTAAAAAAAAACGTCAAAGCATTATGCTGAGCCTATGAGGACCCTGACGTGCTGGGGACAGAGGCTGCTGGTGTCATTTCTCTTCGCAGCTGTAGCATACTCTTGTCTTACTGACCTTGAACGATAGCTAGTGATGGGCTCACAAAATACAGAAGCTTATGTTGCTTTCCAGAACTTAAACTACACTCTGTAATTTTTTTAAATGTGAAAAGAGAGTAGAGGGGTGTGGAGGGGAGGAGAGGTGACAGTATTTGGCTCTGTGTCTGCTTTTGACTAGCTGTCATGTAATGCAGATGCCTCTGATGTGCCCAGGTACAGCCACACGTGCAAGACATTGCCCATCAATCCTTGGAGCTTCTCATTTTACTGCTAATATTTAACTTGACTTGTTTTGAGAGAGTAGTTTACATCAGGTGAGAACAGACTGTGCTAATAAGGAAAACAGAAAACTTGTGTAAGAAGAGCAGTAAGTTATAGTATTTTCCTGACAGGTCATTGTTCTCTTTACTGCCTCCATCCAGAGTAAGTTTGTTTTTTTGCCTTTGTTATTTTCTTCAAATTTACTAATATACATTTAGTTTCTTTCTTTCTTTTTATCTTTTTCCGGCTTCAAAACCTCCAAAAGAAATGAGATCGTTAATAAAGATCATATTATCTAAGCAGAGTATTGCACAAACACAAGTTCATGGATAGCTGTTACATTACTTACCTCATATGAAAATGTAAACTGTATAGTAATATATTATGTCTGGAGCTTTAAAAAAGTTCCTAAACACCATGCTAATTGATAACATATGCACGAATGGAACTTGGGAGTTGCAGATATTTTTTTAATTACTATTCTATAAAACAAGGCCGTTGTTCGTTACTGCTAGAGGCAAAGTTGGAGTACTGCGCAAAGCTAATGGATTTCAATCTTCTCATAAGTTTACAAGTCTTAACCTCTTACAAATGCGAGAAGTGTAACTGCGGTGGAGTTACCTGGGGAGCTTAAGTGCTTCATCCTCTTACTTAAGTGTTATCCAGAATTATCGAGCTGCTGGAATGTTAATTGGCATTGGTATTTTTTAACAGGTACCTATGGTCCTGAGCGCTGGTTTACTTCCAGCAAGAAGTGTGGAGGGTCTCACCAGTCTCCCATAGACATCGTAGACCATCAGGCCCATGTTGGAGATGAATATCAAGAACTGCAGCTCGATGGTTTTGACAATGAATCTTCGAACAAGACTTGGATGAAAAACACAGGAAAAACGGGTATATTCTTTTCTGTTTCTCTCCATAGCCTGCCTGCAGTCAATTAAAAATTCAAGCCATGTTCCACCCTCCTCCTTTTTCATTGTTCTGTTGTTTGGGTTTTGCTGCCTTTTTTTTTTTTTTAAATATAATTTTCCAGCAGCAGCCACCTATCTCTGCCTCTGCATTCTGTGCAAAGCTAGTTCTGCAGATTGATTTTAAGGGTTTTTTTAAAGGATTTTTTTAGGTTCTCAGTATAAAACAATTCTCTTGGTAGTCAGTTGTTCCTCAGAATAAAAGGCTGTATAAGAGTTTCAAGATGTAACCTTGAATTATCAGCTTTGGGAGGCTGTAACATCTAATCCAAAAGAATGCTGAGATGCAGGGCTCAGGGGGAAGGAAAGGGGAAGTCTTAGAAATTGGAAGATTTTAGAGAAGAAAGAGCAATAACTGCTCAGAGTAGTGGGGGCTTATTAATATGTTTCTGATATGATTATAGCATTGTGTTCTTCACTGAACTGAATCCTCTTCTGCTCTGTCTGTTCTGGCTTTTAGAGAAAAGAACAGTCAGAGTACTGCTTATTTTTACCAAAACAGTTCACTGAAAGGTCAAGGTTGATTTATATGCAAAGCCACATGCATTTGATTACTCTTTAATTCTAAAAATGTAAAAAGCAGAAATTATAAGGCCACCCTCTTCATTTGACAAGGTCAAATATTTTTAGGGAATTGGATTAAACCACTAATTAATTCAATTTTATTTATTGGAAGTATATTTTTATCTTTATTAACATTCGACATGCATCTCCATAGTGCTTTATGTAACGTGTCCCTTGTCAGAGGTCTGCTAGCAAAACTCAGGGTATGTACCTGCTCCGGGAGTTTGCAACGCATCTGTGCACATAGTGTGACCTCAGATACACCCATTGCTTCCAGGGGACTTTGGATCTGAGCCACAACCTGGAGTCCAGCAAGCACTGCAGATCCAGTTCCAGCAATTCCAGGATCTTAGCAGGAGTTGAGAGTTATTGCCCCTCAGATGAGATGGAGTGACAGGCTGTGATCCTGTTTTCTTTCACTGCAAAGCAAATCCAGTTAACATAAACCACCACCAGGCATAGCTTGAGTTTTTGATGCGTTACTGAGGGTTTTTTCCAGCTTCACTAAGAAATGTTCCTGTTTGCTTTGAAATCCTGACTTTGTTGCCCTTTGGAGCAACATGAGGTTCAGGCAAGGTTGAATGCTATGGAAATTTGGTGCTTAATTAATCTATTCATATTATGCACCCTGCCCTTTTGGTCACAGGGAGGTGTTTGTAGTAACTAGCAATAAATGTAATTAGAAATACCACGAAAAAGTGATGTTGCTATTCTTCTAAGAAAGATGCTAATGCTATACTGTGTGTGTAATAGGAACATATTGCTGCATATGTAATAGGAAACCATGTTGAACCAAAACGTGCCAGCAAATTTTCCAGTCTCCGCGCAGCTGGCAATGAAAGCTGTATCTTCAGTCTTCTCTGTTGGGTGATTTTAGCGCTGCTGCTATGTTTGATTTCCTCACCTATTGGGGTATGGATTTTTGCTGACAAGTTATTGCTTCACAGAGCAACAGTAACTGTCACTTTTCTTGGTAACTTACGGCCTTTTACTGGTAACGTGAAGACTCTTTTTGCCTTGCTGTCATCCCTGATTTCTTCTGCTGAGCTCTTAACTCCTCCCTTATTTTATCAAATCCCATTCCTTTTCTTGGTTTTCTGACCTTTTGAAGAAACTTGCCTGGGATTAATTTTTGAAGTGGTAAGTGGTAGAGCAGCGAACCAAGTAGGATGTTTTGGCTTGTGGGTAGAACATAGAGGCAAGTTGTGCCATAAATTGCGATGCATTTTGGCAGCAGCGTCTTGGAGCAGATGGCCACATGAGACCTTCATATTGCAGACTGACAGAGACAGTAAACTAAATATCTGTTTAAGCAATGGTGACGGATGTAGAGGGCATTTCTCAGCAATTAATGACTGGTTAAAAGAGACAGGGGTCCGAGGGAAAGCCAAAGGCCCTTAACCTTGGCACTCATTAACTGGCAGGAAATGTGTTACTTGGGTTATTGTAATTGCTATTGGACCTAGTAATTTATTTTTTTTAGGATAGAACAATTAGTTATTTTTATGCTCTGAAATGTTAAAATCTAAAGAGGTATTGCTCTTTAGATTTGTTGTGCTCTTTCTTGTTTTTTTTTTCCCCTCCTCATATCAGGTAAAGGGTAGACAATGTACAGAAAACAGAGTTTCATTCAGAAGATGGAAATGGATTCATTAAGCCCCTGCCTCCACTAGAAATGTGTTTGTGTATGATTACACTGGCAAAGGCACTAACATGGGTTCAATTTCATCACCATGGTAGCTGGTTCCCAAGTGGTAAAGATCACTTGGAGATTGTAAGCACATTTCATAGTTGTATTTGCATTAGTTGTTTTTGTTTGTGCCCTCTTATAGTTAAGTGTTAGCTGGTGTCAGCCAGGCCTGAGGCTGACGAGGCTTCTTTGAGCCCAACGTGCGTCATGAGAAGAGCGCCTGTGGGAGCAGTACCCTCGCCAGCATTACACAGACATTGCCACTTTACCCCTTTTTAGGTCACTGAGAACTTCTAAAAACTCCTTCCACTTAGAGAAACCTACTAAAGTTTCTACTAGAGATGTGTTTTTAAGAACTTTTCGCAACTGATGTGCATCACTCTGGCTGGTCCTGGCCATCAGAGCTGCTCTGCCAAGGCAGGGGAGGAGCTGTTTTGTATCCAGGTGTATTTTTGCTCTCACGAGGGTGATCGGCATACAACTCCAGCCCTGATCCTGCAAATGGCATTGCGCAATTGTGATCCTGGTGGCTGTGCACCACCTCCTTTGGTTTTATAATCTCATTTAGATAGTATTTTAAATTAGTGCACTTTGGGGTTTGATTCCTTGCTGTGCATTCTGCAGAAATCATTGGAAAAAAGCAGTGGCTCCCAAAGCCCAGAAAGGTGATGTTTGGTTATTTCAGTCCTGAATACTGGAGATGACATGGAAGGGAGGGAAGCCCCCAGATCACTGGCAATAAGGGGATGCTGCTAAGATAGGAAGGTGATGGGAACATGTGTCATACAGCTCAGCAGTGTAAGAAATACTGTAAAATGAACAATTAGATGAACATTTTGGATTGTACATCCTCCTAATTATCCTTTTAATTATTCATCTAAAACAAGTAAAATGACCCCTGACAGAGCCATAAATGATTTAGGAACTATCAAATATTTATTAGATGCAACTGAATCCCCACCGAGGTTTGTAACAGATGCACATGAATCTGCTTTTCTGTATTCCTCATATCCTAAAATTTTATCTATGGAATTTATAACCAATTAAGTGCGATTTTCAGTATTTAAAATACTGCTGAGCTCATTAAGAATTTTTTAAGGGAGGAAGAGAGCAGCGATGCTTTCAATCACTTAACGTTTCACAGATTTGGTGTAAGACCACCACCAGTAGTACCCTGGCTGACCCAGGCAGTATCCTATAGCCAATCCTGCACCACCCTTCTTCCTACGCAAACACTTGGATTCAAAGGGAGTGCCGAAAGGACCAGAAATCATGGAAGAAAATAGCCCTGTGATGTCGCTGGCAGAATTTAGAAACATCTGAATGCAATTTAACATCTTACGCAATTTAACATTTAGATGCTTTTAACATAAACAATTTAAAGTTGAAATGTGTCTAAAATATACAATTGCACCTGAGAATGAGACTGCTGTAGCCAGCTGTCTGTGCTCAGAGGAGGGCAACCCTGGTGCAGCAGAAAGCCTAGCCTGCAGCAAAGCTGGCCACTGTTTCACCAACAGAGCAATAACTTTTATTTCACGACTAGCTTTTTTGTTTTCTCAGCAGTGAATAACATCCTCCTTCTTACATAATAAAATTGTATTTATATTAATGTTCCCATTGTGATGACACAGTTGGCTTGAGAACACAGAGAAATCCTTGTGGGTTATGCTATTCCCATTAAAAAAAAAAAATCCCAAAAGCCAACCCCAAAACTTTAATCACGGGATTCTGGGCACAGCAAGTGGTGGTCTGCAGTGGCTTTTAAAAGAACAAAATTCTAATTTTAGTTCTGTTTTTAAGCAACAGTTTTGTAAGGGATGAGAAGAAATTATTTTGTAGGGAGTAATTTTTAGGAATCATCCGTATTAAAAATGTAAGATGCTAGAAAGGCAGGTGATCTTGTAGTGAGAGCAGCAGACAGGAATATTTTTAAAGCTGGATTCAGTTCTTGTTAGGACCATAGACCTGCTCTGTAACATGTACCAGCTTCCACCATATGATTTTGCCCTCTATTTAGACATAGAGCTTTTATTGTTACATAAAATACAAAGGCTTTTGGAAATGAAAAGAAAATACAAAGAAGATCCTTTTGACCCTTACTGAATCACATAATAATAATGTCAGAGTTACTGTAATAAAACCCTGTTCTTATGGAGGACATCTCATGAGTGAGTCTCAAAAAGATTATTGTCACTCTCCCGGTTTTACAGAAAGAAGGAGCAGGGAGGCTAAGGGAAGTACCCACCATGTCCAGCAGTAGAGGTGGGACAGGGCACAGGAGTTCCCCCACCCCCCACCCTGCCCCAATAAAATGGAGGAAATCCAGCAGAGGATCCATGCTTTTCCTAACTTATGATCTACAGACCTTCGGTGGTTTCTAAGGCCAAGGAACGTGGTCAGTCATTACTCCCTGGAACCACGTTAAAAGGTTTTGGTGGTGTTTGCCATTTAAATTTTAATCAAAATCCAATAAGGAGGGCAAAAAGTCCTTGAGAAATTTGGACTTTCAGATTTTCTGTAGTCTATGTAACTTCATAATCACTTCCACAATTAGCCAGCACTACTTGTAGTCACTTTTTTGTTAAACTAATCCCTGTAAAGAGGAAAATGATGACCTGACATTTTACTTGCATTAGAAGAAGTGTTCAAACATAATGAGCAAAAACCGTAAATGCTTCATAAAAACTGTGCTAAGAACATCTTTCTCATTGTTCTATGTGTGCAGTTGCTATC
>NW_009608819.1:103600-104390 GCF_000690535.1 Cariama cristata
CTGCTGAAGGACGATTATTTTGTCAGTGGTGCCGGGTTGCCAGGCAGATTCAAGGCAGAGAAAGTGGAGTTTCACTGGGGTCAAAGCAACGGATCAGCTGGCTCTGAGCACAGCATCAATGGCAAGAGGTTCCCTGTTGAGGTGAGTGGAAAGACATGCGCTTATGTTCTTGAGAAAAATAAAATCAGAATGTATTGCTGTAGTTTGAGATGACTGTGAAATAGGGCAATGTTTCCTTCAGTGAACATATCACTTTCAAGGCCCTTCCGGCCCTCGCAGCACTCTATCTATCATCTCTTATGTGCTTTTGCGATGTCAGCTCTGAGCTCAGCTTTGCTAGCGTTGCCAGCTCTCATGTCCCATGGGTTAAGTTGCAAACAGCCACTTTTCTCATTTCTCCCATAAGCTTTTCATGTGTGGGAGGATCTCCTTGCAAATATCCACAAAGTGACCTCGTTGTCTTCCAAATCTTTGCCTTCCCATGATGCGTACAAACAAATAGCAGCAGTTTGGGAGCCATCGTGCTGAGACCGCTGTCTTTCATCAGTATTGCTTCCTTGCAGACGTACGGCCCTCTCTCTACCTGTATTCAGCTGCTGTCCCTTGCCTTGTGCTAACAGGACGTCTACACAGATCTGTGCAAACAGCTGTGTGTTTGCTCTGCCTGGGCAGGAGCCAGCTGGACCCCGGCCAGCCCCAGTCTAAAAGCCGCCCAGCTATCATAGCAGAGTGCTGTGCCGCAGCCAGAGCAAGATATCGGCTCCCCCCCCGCCCACCCCGCGCGAGGCGG
>NW_009608819.1:104421-119934 GCF_000690535.1 Cariama cristata
AGCACCCTGCGAATGCGGCCGTGTTCGGAGCACGGGGCTGGGCGACTTTCTGCAGCTGACCGCAATGACGTGCCTTTAGATAGCAGGGAGAGTCCTGGCATCATGGGCTGCTGCGAAGCCTGGTGCGGTTGGGTCTTGACTTGTGACTGATGGTCCTAGGTCGCGCTGTCGTCAGTGCAATGTTTTCTGTGTCAATAGAGTTTGTTGATGCTTTTCACTCTATATTCAAGGTTTTGCATGGTGAGATGAAACAGATGTTACCTGGGATTACCTTTGCCTGTCGGTAAGCAGATAAGCATTTTCAGAGCCTGACACGTGGACGTGAGCAGGTTGTGAGGAGCTGCGCTTGCCCAGAAAGCACACGTGTGGGCAGAGATGGTTGTCTTGTGAGCGGGGTCTTGCAATAACTTGATTTAGCCCCCAGCTTGCCGTAATTTGTCACATGTGGCTTTAGCCAAGTCACATTTTTCAGGAGGTGGGAAGGGGCTTCCAAAGTTTGGAGGGGAATTGTGACGGACTCGTGCATGACCAAAACCTCCGATTTTCACCTCCATCCTCCAACTGCCCCATCACACAAGCATTAAAAGGCTTTTTTCATCTCCCAATTCTGAACCTGTATGTTGGATGTTCTGTGAGGCAGAAATTTTTTTTTTATCTTCTTTTTAATGAGCTCTTCTAACAGCTTCTGGCTTCATGCAGCTGTGATTTCTCACAAGGGGCCACCCCTGAACACATGGAGCAAAGGCCCAAATGTTGTCATGCTGCCCTGTCTGTCTCGGTTAGCAATACTGGTATTTGTAATCCTATTTCTGGGGGACAGAAGGAGCACCCAGGAAGTCTACAGAGCCAGTCAGCTTCTCTTTTGAAATTTCAGGGAGCAGAGATGATAAAGGAGCCTGGGCTGCCGCCTTTGTATCAGAAATAGTATTTCCACTTCACAAACCCCTTCTTATAATGCCAAGACTATTTGATGCTGGCTTGATGAATAGAAAATTTTTTTACTTTGGAAAAAAGCAAATTCCTAAGAAATAATTTTCATTTGGTTTAAATATTCTTCATTTTCTTTTCAATTGATTGGAATACAAATTTTTTCTACTTTAAAATTGAAAAGAAAAAAAAAGAGACTGCATTTCAGAATTTAGGTTGCTTGTTTGTGAATGCTGTGCAAAATAAATTGCTGTATCAGATAGGTTTAGCGTTAGTTCTAATAATGAAAATGTAATTTTCCAAGTGATTTGTGTTCATTGCAACGACATGAACCTCTGTTCTCTGGCCTTCCTGGGTATGATGGCATTAGCAGAATTCCCACAGCCTTTCCTTTACTATTTTGTAAAGGAAGAGCAGTTTCCAACCCAAGCCTTTCCTTGTCGTGATGCTATCTACCTCCTACCCAAAAATTCCAAATTTCGATCATGTGCTGAAAAGGATTTTCATGGGTGGATTTTGAAGGGTCCAGTAGGCCTACGGTGACTAAACTGAGTCTTTCATGCCGATACGTGCAGAAACAATCCTCATAGTTGGGATTAGACCTCTCAAACAGTAACTATACATGTATTCATGGTGGAGCTTTTAATTTGTAATGCTAATTGTAGTTGAGCTTGCAACTGTCTGATGCAACCCTAATTGCCTGATGCTGGGAGCTCTGTGCCAGAAATACTCTACTTCATTTGAGAAATGGCATTTCTAGGAAGGCTGTAGAAAAGAAAAAACAAAATCCTGTCCTACAGAAAGCAAAGCCCAAGTCATTCTGATTATTCTGAGCCCATGGACGTAGGTAAAACTCTTAAAGAGTGCACAGGTATTGGCATTCCAGGTCTGCAGCAGTTACAGCGACGATGCAGCTGAAAGGAAACATTTTCTGAGTCTAATTGTGCAACCAGATGTGGACTACGCAAAACCCATTAGTTCCAAAGCACATCCCAAGGGAACACAGATAGATCAGCTTCATCCGTAGACTATGCTCTGTGCACATGAAGTTTAGATGTTTTTTCCTCTGGGAAACAAAGTGCTTGCTGGTAGTCTTTTTTCTTGAAGAGGATGCAGAAACTAATTAGAAATGTCAGATATAATACAGAGCATTATTGTTTGACCATGTTGTTTGGTTTTTATTATTACAACTAATGTGTCAGATGGTAAGGCTGTCTACATTAATTGGTTTCCTTCATTGAAGCCCATCTGGATCATATTTTTTTGTGATTTATATGTTAAATTAGTTGGTAAGATACATGAGAACATCCTTTTGTTTCCTGCTTTAAAGGCATGTTGGATCAAAGGCGTATTATCTTGCAGTACTTTTAAGTGTATGTAGCATACTGTGATTCCTTTTCAAACCAAGGCATATGTAATGGTATTCTTTCATTATGTGGTCTTTATTGCTTATTTATTGATGAGATTTTCCTTGGTGATACTTGAGGCTTATGAAGCCATTACGAGCTTGGCTGTCTCTGAAGTAGTATTCATGAACAGAGATGTCCACGTGCTTCAAACTTTCATCCACAGCCAGGTTCCAGTTTGATACCAGGCCTGGTCAGCATTGGCCTGAAGTTTCTTTTTCCCTCCTTCTTGCCATTTTAGCACCGTCACCTGGGGAAGGCCAAGAACTAGTGCTGTGATGCTGAAGATTAAAGCAGTACCATTAGCGTATTGCTATGTTGAGTGGAGTGCAAATACTAATGAGGACGTGGGCTCTGTGCCAGTTTAGAAAAAGTCTCTCTCCTTTTTTCTTCAAGTTAAGAAAAGTTTTTAATGTTGCATTCTCTAAATTTTAATGAATTGCTGACTCCGTTGTATTTTGTTATTGTTCTTCTGCACTATAATTACTCAGGTTTTTTCTTTTTCTTTCTGAAGTCGAAGCAGTTATAAACGAACATGCAAACGCTAGAAACCATTTAAATGGCAAAGTGACAAAATTAAAATAAAGAAGATGAGCTTCCCTCAGGCCAGGACAGAACCTAGGTTCCCCTCATTAGAGCCAAGAGGGGTAATTGCAGCAATTTAATCTCCAGTGTCACCGCACTGGTTATCAACAGTCCCTGCGCCGAGCTTGCAGGAGGCAGAGCATGCCATGCGGGCTGCCTGCTAGGAGGGAAACCCAACGCTTAATATTTCATAGGCAAGCGAACAGCTGACGTGGCTGGGCTGGGCTGTGCTGGCGGAGTTTGGTACCACTGTCCCAGTGTAACTGATTTTTTTTTTTTTTTTTTTTTTGAGCTGCTTCATGCTCATTTTTATGCAAAATGCTGATTATTTCTGTGAAGAGCAGAAATCAGAAGAGTGATTTTAATCATGACTGTGTTAATTTGATGTGAGCTTTGGCTGTTTATGAGCTTTCTCTTTAATGGCGCTAATTGTCAGTTATAATGTGAACACCATTATACAGTAATATACAGTAATTTATTTAGTAAATGAGAATCTTATTCCAAGGACCATACTGCAATATGCCATAGAGACCTCATCCCTTTAATCTTACATGAACAAACTTGTACTGTCTAGGCCAAATTGGTAGTAGGAACATCAGCTTGGCTTCTGAAATAGCAACGTGATTTCATACCCACAAGTGCCAACATGCATGTTTTTGGAGATCTCGAGTTCTTCTCCATGTAAAAAACAAAACAAAACACCCAAACCCCCAACAAAATCCCACAAACCATCCCAGCAGAAAATGAAGAGCTAACACCCTTTCATGTCGATTGACGAACTTTTATGTTATGTTGATAGATTCATTTTACTGAATTATTATTACAAAACAATCGTTTGCATTAACATTTCTTGCTCTTCTTTAAGTGTATTTCTTAGAAGAGTTTCCAGGTTCTAATGGTGTCTCTGTTCTTGCTGCTACTTTGATTTTCTTCCTTTTCCCTTTGGATATACATACTAACTTCAGTGTGGTGTAGCTCTACAGTTAGTTGCTCTAATTTGAATGCTCAGATCTCCTTGCCAAAGTTTATCACTGTATGCTCTCCTGCCTCTCATTATATCACTTAAATTCTGATGTTTTATATTATCACAGGCAGAAGACAATCAATGTCGTTAATGTAGAAGTGTGTGGTATTCAGTGCACTAAAACCTTTACTACGGGGAATAAACTGAGACTAGTTAATGTTTTTTTATTTTATCCTGAATGTTAAGTCTTTCTATCACACCTGGAGTCATCTACAGTATCTGTCCAGCCTTTTGTCCACCTGTGGATGGCAGAGGATATTTACTTTTTAATGTTAGAATTCGGGCCTTTTCTTTTCTTTAGTTTTACTCTTGGTGTATTTGTAACTCTGTTTAGATTTCTGCATGCTTTTTGACATTAAAAGATGAACATATCACAGTACGTTTTCTTGATATATAGGAGAGAACTATCACCCTATGTTGCTGCGTTGCAGCTGGGTTTATTATTTCTGGCATCCAGCATATCTGATAATTGTAATTTTGCAAAGGTCTCTGGTGTTGGCTTCAAGCACAAGTAAAGACTGGTTGTGAAACAGGGAGCCAGTGTTGATTTTATTTCTTTATATTTCGTTTACTAGTTGCTCTTCAAATTTCCTTACCTCCATCTGGCAGGATGTAGCAAAGTAGAAGTCAATGAATGATGGAGGGACCTGAAGAGGACCACTGGGAATATATCACAGTGAGAGACACTGACTGTCTGAAGTAATTTTATTGTAATATTCTCTCCACGGACCAAATCTACACTTATAGGGGGATACTTAGAGCTCCCAGTGACTTTGATGGGAGATGTGCTGGTGAAACTCTGAGGGAGGATTTGACTCCATACTCATGCTGTCTGTGCTGTAGGGTGTCCAGGGAATTTAGCATGCACCGCTTATTCCATCTACATCTCTTACAGCACCCCTGACTTAATCATTCAGACAAGGAAATGGCTTGGGTATTTTCACATTTAAATTTTTTTTTTTCCTTTTTTTTCAAACTGACACTTAGCATGTTTTTTTCAGTCTGTTTTCTTACCGTCTTTTGTCTCCCCATTCCCCACAGTCTTCAGAGGTCTAGATAAAATTCTCTATAAATACAAGATGCTAAAAAGCCAAAACTGCTGCTCTGTCTTATCTCCAGTAAAGTAAGATTTTACTCCAGGAATCTCCAGACTTTATTTCACTTTGCTCTTCACCACTTTTAAAACTTGTTCACATTTCTTGTCGTCAGGAAATCAACATGTCAAAAATTTAAAAACATAAAATGGATGGATATATTGAGCACATGGCTGAGTTTCCGTCATGTTGCACTGTGAAGACCATGAGCAGTGCAAGTTAAACATCATCTTACAAGTGTCTGGTTTACTGTTTTATTTTCCTTAGTGTAGCTGATACACTGTCTCCTCACAGTTGTCTTTAGTGCCTCCCATATACTGACAGGAGAATCAGTTGAGACTTTAATTAATGACTTTATTGCAATCGAGGTTCCATTTTAGTGCAGAATGCTTCATCTTGTAGTAGTGAAATATTTAGTCTCCATCTGGCTGATCTTTTCTGTGAATGCCCTGTGATAATTAAGAAGAAACATGAGAGGGTGGTCTGAAATTAAAATATGTTTAGTGGAGGGGTTAGTGTATCTTGGGACTGTTCGTGTAGAGACCCAGACAAAATTTAGGGATGTAACAGCAGTTTGGTTTTATGGCAGCATCTTCCTGCTGCCTGCCAGGCCCCAGTAATTTCTAGAGTGAGTTGCAAATGCTACATCACATCCAGAGTTTTATTTTGAAATAAATATCCAGTAACACGAACCAGATATAACTCTTTTCATGTTGGCTGGGAATGTCCTGCTTTCCCCTAAGGATTTCTGCTGTCTTGTTGAAAAGGTCGGAGGCAGTAGCACTACACTGCAATTACAGTATGTTAATGATGAGCTGAGAGTTGTACATTCCTCTTAACATAAATCCCTGATTTTCTACATGATTAATTGGAATCTGGAAAGACTGACAAGGAGAAGGAGGATCAGATGGGGTGAAAATAAGAGATAAGAGACTGACAGCCAGCTCTTGTTGTAAAGGAGAGTTATTTTGAATAGGAGAAAAAAATCAATACAAAGGTTGGAGAATTTGACAGAGTTATAAGAGCTACTTTAATGAAAGGTAGCAGATTCAATAGGATTGTTACTTGAAATGTGGGATTGTCTAAGTTAGAAAAATGGGATTGTCTCTCCTCAGCTGTAAAGGTGAGCTTTACGTGCTGTGCTTACTGGGTACTTAGGCCACTGGGTTTACTGGCATTCACTCTGGGCGCTCAATGTGGCAGGAAAAGGGAAAAAAAAGTTTGTATGGGAGCTTGCTAAATTCTGTTCTTCTGGAATAGTTACTCAATTATGGGAGGAGAAGGAAGAGGACAGCAGATGATAGCTATTTCTGCAGCATCACCATGTCAAGTAGCTAACATGTTAGAGTATCTGGCAGGCTTCTGCAAGGTGAAGTGTTTCATATGAGGAGGTGACTTCATTTGGCCCTAGCTGTTAGGAGCAGGCTAGGACTTCGATAGACTCAAAGGGATATTTAGCAGGAGCTCTTCTCTGACATGTCCATGTCAGCCTCCTTCCCACAGCAGTGATGGTGAGAGGTGAGCGCAGGTAGGGAGGCTGTGCGTGGAGGCTTTCCAACCCAGGTTAGAGGTGAGGCGAGGAGTCAACCCCAGCATCCCTCTGTGCAAATACATCTTGGACAAAAGCACGACTTCATTTACTATGGTTAGATATGGGGACTTCAGTAATGCTATGGAAAGAAATTTGCTCCTGCAGCTATTAGAGGGCTATTTTATTGCTCTCAGTGAAAATGGCCACCTCAGTCTTAGACAGGGAGCCAAGTTTTCCAGAATTGCTCATAGCTTTGTAATTTTGGGAACTTAGATACAGGAAGGCAATTTTTTCAGAGTCAAAGGCACAGCCATGAAGTGCGTGAGGCAGAGGTGGGCTGCAGGTCAGTCCATCATTCCTGCGCTCCGAACATGTGTATGGGTGGACCCAGTCCACTGGTTGGGTGTGTGTGCATGCCATGCTGTGCCATGTCATCTGTACACAAGGGTCCTGGGACACTGGTTACAAACACGTCAAGTTTGATGAGTGCTCAGCGCTGCCTCTTCCCGTCAGGCAAATCTAACAGTCCTGGGACTTTGGGATGTCTTCCCTTGGAGATGTATGACCCTTCGTAGTTATTCCAATAGACCCTTTCTAAATAACAAAGATAGTTAACAGTTGGAGGGGAAAAAAAAAAAAACAACACAAAAAACAAAAACAACAAACAAACCCCATACATTGCACAAATGTGTTAAGAAGTGATAATGTTTCCTTGGCACACAAAAAATCAAAACAAAACCTTAATGTGGTTAATGGGTTTGTTGGTAGCTTGTCAGGCAGTATTTCCCATGGAAGTCATTTCACTGGGTCTCAGACAGTGGGAATAGATTACACCAATGTTAATCGTGATTTAAGGCAGCAAGCAGGAAATTTAAATTGTCTATTATACTGGTGCTTTACTGATTGCATTTTTGGGTTTTGGGAGGGTTTTTTGGTTTTGGGGGGTTTTTTGGTTTTGTTGTTTTTTGTTTTTTTTTTCTGAAGAGTTCTAAACAGTTGCTATAATTTCATGCCAAGAGAATAAATTACGTCAGACATTTTTCGCAGTTAGAAAACTCAGTACATTTATTCAGGTTTTACTTTTTTTTTTCTGTTTTATCACATGTTAAAGAACTCTTTTCTGAGGGATGGTGACCGAAAGCTTGTGTAAACCAGAAAGGAAGATGCATCTTGCTGTCTGGTTATTCATGTGTCCGAAAAGTTTTTCGTTAAAATTGATTTTATAATCTGGGTCACCATAAGGCTTTTTAATTCTAGGGGGAGACAGGCTGTGAAATGCATTCACTGCGGACTGTGCTGATCAGCAGTATCATATTTGTGTTCTTACTCTCCCACCTGAATCCCTCCACTGTCTCTTATATTGAGTTTGAAAGCTCTTTGGGACAAAAAGTGTCTCTTTGCTGGGTTTATGCAGTGCCTGCCCCAGTGGAATTCCTGCTCTGGGATACAGTAGTGCTGCTGCTATAACCGCAGGCTTTGCAGGGATGAATTGCTTTGTTTTTTCTATGATAAAACTTCACGTGATGTAAGAGATCAGGCAGCAATATGAGTGTAGTCCCTGTTATTTCCCCAGTTCACAGGCATTGTATTTCCAGACAGGATGGGAAGGTTAACTAAAGTTGAAAAAGGATCTAAAACACATCAAAAGTTTACTGTCTGGTAGAAATGAAATAATAATCAGGTGGTTGAAAACCAGAAAAAAGGTATGTGTTTGCTCATGCTTTGAGACACACAGCACTCATCTTTCTGTAAAGAAAAAACAATTTGGGGAAAATAGTCATATCCCTGAATACGTGTGTCCTCTGGCTCCCTATTTTTCTACCCGGCTTAATAAACGAAGTGCTATATTCTCTAATTGGTTGGGCTTTTAAGTACATGCCTCAAAAGGCCAATAGTGTCCTTTTCTATCACCATCCCATCTAGGCTGGCTGTCCTCGGAGGAGGCTTTCCTTTATCCTCTGGCTTCAGAGAGGAGGCAGAGCGGGCTCGTGTTTCCAGGAAATGGCAGCCCCTTCCCTTTCCTGCCTGCAGCTGCCTCCAGCGCGCTCACTGCCTGGGCAGGACAGCCTTTGTTATCGTATCCCTCAAAGAAGGCTTGGGTATCCTTGTCCACTGACCATTCAGGAGGTTTGTTTTATAAAATGTAGCTCCTGATCTATACATGTGTAAGAAATACAAATTTTGGCTTCCCCCCAGAATTAGAAATAGCGTTACCAGGTGGGAAAGACCTTTTCCCCCTGCAGTGGGCTAACAGTTTGTTCATAGTTTATTCAAGCACAGAAAATGGCACCTGATCTGCCAAAAAGAGCATTAGTTTCTCCAGAGTAGACTGTTAATTGTCTGGGAAAAGAAGATTGAAAATGTCTCTCTAATGTTATGGATGAATCATTCTTCTCTGGGATAGGGAGCAAATCTGATTTTGAACAGACTCTCAGACACCAAATAAAGGGTAGAGAGGCAACCTTCCTCACCGCAGGTGGTGAATGTAACTTTAGAACTAAAAACATGCATTAGCATGAGATCTATCACACATCTATTATGGAAGGGAGAGAGATCTTTGGGATTTGATCCTGCAAGGGATGGATTACATTTCTTGAATTTCGTCATTATAGAGCTTTTAGCTACACTTTGTGTTTTAAAGTTCATGCATGCAACACTGCTTATGTTTGCTCTTTATCTTAACCACATTGCTGTAGGCGTGATTTTTATTCCTACATCAAGCCCTTCCATTCCTTCAGTTGTAGTGCCTAGAACTAAGATAACAAATTCAGTGCTCAATATCTGCATTCAGTGCTCAAGGATTTTCAAAGAGTAGCAGATTTAACATTTTAAAATGCAAAACTACCCACAGATGAGTAGCCAAAATAAAAAAAAATTCCTTCGAAAAGAAGAGGAAACCTCTTTTCTTCAGGTTCTCATCACCCTTGGTTGAGTGGGGAATTCTGTTCTCCTTTTTCTGAGGTCTGGATCCTCTTAGGGCAGGCTAGTGCTCTTGAGGAGAAGGTGGTTTGCTGAGAGTTGAGTGACACATTTAATCTTGTGATGGCACTTACCAGGCAGGACCTTAAGATCCCTTAAGAAAAAGAAATGTCATTACATCCAGTTCAAAATAGGAGACTGGAGATAACAGGAAGGTTTTAAAAATAAGATTCATTTGAAATTCTTTGCGTGAGAGGTCACATTCTGTTTGGGAGGCAGGAATGTAAGCGCTTACTTAATGAGCTGCATTCAAAAGACAAAATTTCAAGAGAATAAAAGTAAAACCCGTTATTTCCTGAACATAAATGGAGGCACCCCTCCTCAAATCCATAGTAGTGTCTTTCAACCTCATCTAATATTCCCCTTGCTCCCTGTTTAACTAGGAAAAGTCTTAGGGACCTTTGCCTCCATGAAATACCCCAAGTAGATACCTTCAGTCATATCAGTCACTGATGTTAAACCACGTGCTGTTTACTAAGTAATGCTGAAAGCTACGTGCTGTTGTTGCTGGCATAGCGTTTATGAAAGGCCTGTTAGCCCTCCCACTGAACCATATGGTGATTTATCAGACAGTTTAGTAGTAGCAAGACCAAGACCCAAATTAGTCAAAATTGAAAGTGGGTATTCCTTATGTTGCCTCTGATAAAATGTTCCCGTTCCTGTTCCCTTTGTAGTATAGGGGATGTGTGTGCTGTGCTGTGTGTCCCTTTACTGGGTATAGCCTGGAAGGGAGTTGCTGTATTTCCAGGGTACAGGATTAGGATCTTACAAGTTAGTCTTTCAAGAAACTGAAAACAGCAATTTCTGGATGCTTGCAGCTCGAACAGCTGTTGTGTTGGTCCATTTTTAAAGAAAAAAAATATGAAATATATATGAAACATATGAAAGCTCAAGTGCAGGGCTCAACTCTGAGGAATTTGAAGGTGAGACTATGTAAGAGGAAATGAATGTTTTCTGTAGAAGAAAAGCAAGCTCTCTTTTCAAGGAAAGCTTTGTAACAAACTGTTTTGGCCTGCTTAACATTTGAGGTAGCAAAACGTCCACATGTGATCTCTGACATAATATGGCTGCATTATTAGCAGAGTTAGTTCAGATGTTTTCCCATCTGGATCGAGTAAGATAGAAGTGGAAAACATTTTGGTAACACTGCAAGGAATAATTTGGCAGCAGTCAGAAGTTGGAACTGGAAAAGGGCAGTAGGAGAGAAATAATTAGCAAGGATAATTTTCAGGCCTTGACAACCCGGCGTGTCTTTCTAGCAGTGAATGGATTTACCTGACACCCAGAGATAGCCATCTGATAATAGCACTCATAAGATCAATACATCGATACTTTATCCTTGAAACAGTATTTAAAGTCTGTTCTTAAGTTCATTTCTTTACTTCGGTAAAGTTATAGCAATCTGGGATTTGAGATAATGCATTCATTACAGTCTTATCGGCCCTTCTTCATTTACTGTATTTTAATGCATCTACCATGATTGCTGAAGAAGGATGCTCAGTGAGCTTAATCTGCTTATGCTTTAAAAAGAAAAGGTGCTCAAAAGATTAAAATGGGGCCTCATAGAGAACAGGTTTGAGAGTTTACAGTGCTTACAATGGCAGGGCGTTTTGTGCAAGAGGTATTTCAAACGTAAAACTTCCGTGGCGCTGGCTCTGCGGACCTCGTGGTGAGGAGAGGAGGGGGAGCTGGGCACGGCTGAGATTTTGCTTTTGTAGATGGAGATTCTGCCTAGGCTCTCGCACGGCTAATAATGCCAAAATGTCGCTGGGTTAAACCTAATGCTGCTTCTTTCTGTTAATGTATCTTGCTGATCCATGTCTCTTCGCATTGTGAGGAATTATTTGTAGAACTGTGATGCACACCGCAGGATACAGAAATAGTGTGTGCATGCTTGAAATAATGCTCGTGAAGTACCTTGTATGTAAGTATGGTGAGAGATTTAGATCTGTTTTCTCTGTATAGACTCACCAGATTCTCCCAAATGCCTGTGTTTTGAAAGAATTTAAACAGGACTGGAAATTTTATTTTTAATGAGCACTGCTGTGAAGGACAGAAGGGGTACGGCAGGGCAGTATTGCTTCCGTGATTGCACCATGTATATGTCCTGTCTCTTGCAAGGGAGAAGCTCATGTTGAGAAAGACCTATTTATCTAACAACATCAACAACAAAGAAATCCTTTTTCTGATAAAGACTGGAAAGATCAGTGGCTGCCCTCTGAGTGCCCGGAAGGAATTATTCGTACCTCTGTCTCTTGGTATTGACCGGAGCTTTACTGCAGCAGCCCGAAGGGCCGGTGCCATCCCTGCCATGCCACCGCCAGCCTCGCTGGCAGATGGAAGGCTCTGCACTTTCAAAACTGGTAGGGTTTATTCGTTTTAAGCAGATTATGGCATGAAAGATGGAAGAGGAGATCAGAACTGGCAGGAAGCTGTGATTTGAATAGGACCTTCAATTTGACACGTTATGTCTTTAAGAGCAGAGTTGGCGCCTGGTTTATGTTGACAGGTGTGGCGATGGTCTTGAGGGATGCTGGGCACTTTGGCAAATCACTAAATTGATTTGGTAATCAGTAAGTGAATTTGCTAAGAGCAGGTACTACATGCCTTCTTTGGGGCTTGGTTAACCTAGTGACAGCTTGTTTTAAATGTACTAGAAGGCTTTAGTTTATTTTTCCTTCTCTTTTCCCGGCGAGAGCTCTACACAGAGTTACTGCCAAATAAAAGAAGCCGTTTCTCCTCTTCGGCTGTAAAACTAACCTGAAGACAACCAGACCTCACTTTTACAAAGGAGCTGCTGTCCCAGGTTAAACTCTCTCCATTTTCTCCAGATATGCCCAGATAGCGGTGATCATCATCATCATCACGTCTGTAATGTTTATGTCCTCTCGACGGGGCTATAGTATTTCATCACCGTTGCCCTCTCTAGGTGGAGAGCGTTGGCGTTGCAGGCAGCCTTTGACTAGTTATAAAAGGCTAGGAGCCTTTTATAACTGTCTTGCTCCGGTTTCCAGCTGCTCTTTCCCAGCTGGTCCTGTAACCCATGGACTTTCCCTCCACTTGGAGCACAAAGCAGAGGTTTTTCCTTTCCCTGGTGGCACCGACAACGATGAGCTGGCAGGGCGGGAAAGGCGGGCAGGGGAGGTGGGCCAGGGTGGCAGGCGGCTGTGGCTGGAGGTGATTTCCCTCAGGTGCCTTTCTGTGTCACCTTTAGGCTGTTTGTGCAGCTCGTGGATTTGCAGTTATCTCCCTGGTAGTCCTGCTATTTACTGTGGAAACTCAATACAGGAGAAGTCTGTCAAATTAAAATGCACTGCCTCTAGCATCAGGCATACTTATTAGAGTTTATGCTGGTTTATGTTGGAGCTATTCAGAAGGGAGATTTTGCCTCAAGCGTTTCCAAAAGGCGATACAATTTGTAAAAGTTTAATATGTATTTATTTTCTGGTTCTACAGCAATGTCTGTATTGTTTGCTAGGGTTCAGATTAGAAACATTTGTGTTCTAAGTAACTCACTTGCCCAATTATTACGAATAAGAGATTTTTTTTTTCCTTACATGCATTCATAATTGTCCTCTGTTCTTGAGACATAAATTGAAATTGTGTCCTTCATACCATGATGCTCAAATCATTTCCTTTTCAACAAAGAGTACCCAATAAAGGTTAAAAATGATTTTTGCAATCCATGCATTTAAGTATACATTACTATCTGTTTTAAGGATGGATAATCAATGTAAAAAATGATACTTCCGTGTATTCCTAATAAGTCACTGTGTAAATATCCATAATGGAATCGATCCCTTAGGTTATGGCAACCATTAGTACAGAAAGGGGTTTCACAATTAATGTATCAGACATTTGCCTTTCATACTTACATGCAAAATGATTATTTATTGATTATTTTCAGTCCAGGTTAATGATGTTGAAGAGGTTTCGGTATCTCAATTTAAAGTACTTAAAGTGCAGTTCAAACAGAAATATCATATCCCTTTCAAGAAGTTGTGACTAATATCTGAGAAGTGATTTTGCTTTATATTCTCTCTCATTTATATATGCATACATATACCTTATATATAAATTAAGGATGTTTGTACACATAGAAAGTCTTGATGATGCATTCAGTGTCAGCCTAGGGTGGTAAGTTTTACTGTTTCTATAGTTTTGTGTATCTGTACAGCAATAGGATATTGCTATAGCCAAACACTCAGGGGTTCAGCCTTCTGAAAGCATGTGTGACTCTCATTGGGGTTAACGGGAGTTGTGCATTTGCCACGACAGGGAGGAGGATTTTCTTGCTGAGTATAAATTTTTTTTAACTGCAAATATTTCCACAAGTTGACTAATGGATTCAGTTATTCCCGTTAGAGATACCAACGTAGCATGGGCATTATTATCTCAGATAACCAGCTGAGGGAGCGGAAGCAGAGATGTGGCTTCTGAAAACAAGCTGATCCCCCCAGTATCTGCCCAGCACCTTTTTGTGCAGGGCTCTACTGAATGCGGGGGCCCACCAGGCAGGAGAGGAGGCCACACAGTGCCCACCAAGACTGGCACCGCTGCATATGCCGAATTCTGAAATGCGTAGCCCAAACAGAAACCCTCCGAGGGTCTTCAGGGTCTCCACTGACAGAGGTGCAAGTAAGACAACTGAGCATGGCTGCTTACAGCTGCAAGATGAAGATACAACATTTACCTACACTGGCGCTGTTTCGGTAGAGATTTACCACCACACTGAGAAACTGCGCTGAGCAAATGGGAGTGAAGGGCTGACCAGGCTCAACAGTTGCACCCCTGGGTGTGAGTATATAATGGTAGCCAGGATTAGGCCATGACTGAAAGAGTACTTAGCTGTGGAAGTGTAATTGCAAGGAAGGAAAGCTATTGCATTTCATCCCACTTCAGCAGAAAAGGGTTCCCAAGCTGTCAGCTGAATTGGTTTTCTTTAGCGATCAGCTTTTGGGTCAGGAAAAATGATTCTATTTTTACTGTTACCTACTGTTTTATCTTTAACAAACTAATTGCTGCCTAAAGCTGTTTAACACTATGAGCATGAAAAGCACATAGAAAACCAAACTGTATGCTAAAAGACTTGCTTAATTATCCTAGAACATTTTGCACTTGTAGAGCTTTCCGACTGAATATCATAGAGCTGTTTGGCAATATTAATGAGCAGTGGGAAGAACATTTAAAAAAGTGTAAGTGACTTAGGATCATGTGTCCCATTTGCAAAGTGACTTGACAAATGGCTCTGAATACTTTCAGGTAGATATATGGTGGCTTCCTCAGTTCCTGAAAGTCAAGCCCACGAGCATCAACACAACCTTTAGTCCAGAAGGAGCTTTATCTCAACTTCTGGCACCGTGTACCCCTTTGGTACGCATTTGTGTTCATAGCCTAGCTCTCTTGTGGCAAAGTAGTATCTAGAAAGAGAAAGATCACTCCCAGGCAACCTGTCCCACCACGGTCCAAAGGGACAAAGGATGGGTGAGATGAGACAAGGGCAGAGTCTGTTTTTTGTTAAAAGTGGAGGAGATTTTCTTCCTCTGATATGCAACTCCAAAGAAACTGAGATCCAGAAGGTAACTCCATTTCAATTCAAAAGGGCATTAAACTGACATGTTTACCTCTGCTTGATCGTATATACAAGCAGGAGGTGGAGCACTCTGTGACAGCTTGGTGAAGTGGTGACCTTGGCAGTGGAGGAGTGGGTATGGTGCAAATTCACTGGTCCTTTCAGAGGCAGAGCTGGCATTTGAAGGCTGCTGGCATGTGCTGCTACGACGGCTGCATATAAGCTCTGAGACTGTTAAGGCTGACATCTGCTTTTGAATAAAACTCTCTGTACTGGAAGCTGACATCAACCCTCTATGCTGCTTTAAATTCATATTCTCCTTGGAAAAAAATAATCTAGTATTTCAGTGCAGGTTTGAACTTTTTTTTTATTTGTGAGTCTCCTAAACATTTTCC
>NW_009608819.1:119956-186679 GCF_000690535.1 Cariama cristata
AGGCCCTTTTTCAGTGAGTTTAAGCCCACTGACGGTAGACTGACTTTTCTTAATTATCTTCTCCAGACCCCTTTAAATTAGTCCCCCAGGGGTCTGTGAACCTCATATTGAAAATGACAGCTTTAGTATTTCCTTACTAAATACTTATAGAGAGTTGTCCAGGGATGCTGGCTCACATAAGAGTGCTAATTCCCACTGAAAAACAAAAGCAGCCAATTTTAAGCTGTAATACATCTGAGGGGGTGGGGTACAGTATAGAGGAAGAGGAGAACGGCCGTCAAATGTGACCATGGCTTTGTACATACTGAAAACAGGAGAGTGTGGGAGGGGAAAAATCATTTGAAACCATTGAACTCATGCATAAATGTATAGCTTTCAAATAGCTAATTTTTTTATGTCATAAAAGAAAACTGGCTAGGGCTGGTTCCTTTTTTATAGCCCTGTCATAAACTCTGAAAAATGAGGTTTATAATTTATGGTCTGAAACCACCTTAACTATTGCAATACAAACAGCATCACTGTACTGCAGTTTATTTCTAAAATGCCTCCGGTGAAAATATTGCAGTGCCATAATTAACTAATACCAAGATCCTGTTTGTGGCGCTTTCTGCTGCTTTCTCCAGAAATATGCAGTTAGCGTAAATCCTAAAGGCTCAGAAGATGATGGTGCTTCAGAATAATCTCACATCACCATGTCAGTTAAGACAGTCGCTAATATTGTTTCTGTGGCTCACAGAATCCGTCCCATCACTGGTTGGATTTATAAGGGGGGGTTATATAATTTTTATATAGTTTTTATATGTATATATTTGTGTGTGTATGTAAAAAAGAGTACAGAGGAGAACAGCATGCATGCTGTCTCCTAATTACTTTGTTTTCTGATATCTCAGCAACATTGATCTTTCAAAATGATCTCTTGCTGGTGGCATCGGTTTTATGTTGGAAAATATTCCTGCAATTCTGGCAATGATAAACTAATTACAGACTATACATTTTTAATGATTTAATCTCTTGTCATATTCCTAGAGAGAAGTGATCCTGATTCCAAACAAATCTCCCATGCATGACCAAACACTCATCATGAAATGTATGGTTTTCATTAAACCCTGTTGTTAATACAGGCTCAGGATTGTTTTGTTAAAATGGGGAGAGGTTGGGGAGTAAAAGCATGCTGAAAGATTACTGTAATAATGCTGCAGTAAGCGTTTTGAATCACAGAGAGCTCCCAGCAACATTCCACTGACATGTGCCTCCCATTACGGAGAGCTGTTGAGAAGCTATATGTAATGCTGGAGCCACATGTGTCAGAGGGGCTTTCGATGGGTGGCAATGGGAAAGATGCATTCATGTTCCTTGGTCTGTGCTAGAGATCCAGATTTGTGTCACTCACCCCATCTGTGTTAGTCTTTAGGTTTAGGAATAATGATTAGGCAAGTAGTGGGTCAAAAAACAGCTTCAAGTGATGTCCTTTTTTTACATGCTGAGATTTCTGCTCTGTGAACTGCTGTTGCATGAATGCAGTTTATACCCTTGTTGTCACCCCAGCACATTGCTCATGTGCCTCGACGAGGGTCTGCCTTTTAATTTTGCATAAAGACTAAAGCAATGTGCTCTGGCCTCTGACTGGAGTCTGAGGGTGGTGCTGCAATGGGGAAACATAAAACAATCATCTCCTTTGCATTTACTGGGAGGGACTGGATCTGTAATTGTCATCGGTAGCAGCTCCTATAATTGTGCATCACATCCAGAAATGGAAGAGGGACTTGGTTCTCTTGAGAGTGCAGATGTAAGAGGTGCTGTAAAGATGACAGGGAAAAACAATTGTTAGAAATTTCTTTTACTTAGGGGAGAAATTTCAGGTAATTTCAGCAAGCTGTATATATTCCTGCCATTTTACTTGCTTTCAGGTGCCTTTGCCCCTTTCCCAGAAAGCTGTTTTGCTGTTTTTAATGCCTCCAATCTTCAGGAAGTCTGAAGATAAGAACAGCATTTAGAGGAGACATTTAAAGCAAATCTTAGTATATCTGGACCAACTGTGTGCATGCTGATACGTTTATAAGAATTTGAGTCAGATGCATGCACGTTCACATAGCTAATAAAAATCAGGGCCTATAATTGCTTAACCTAGAGAAGTGAGTATGTGGAGGGTGAATTAAGGTTCGTGTGAAGTTCTTGTGGTTTTACTAGCACAGTGAGGATGAAACTGTTATTATGAACTAGAACTCCAATTTTATTAATGTTCTGAAGTATGGAAGGAAGCAACAAATCTGATTTAAGTGAAGACATTTGTCTTGGCAGTGTGATTTACTCCAGGGCTGTAAATTTGACATGATGGAGACTAAAATGTACTGAAACTTAAATTTCTCCCATATCTCACTCAAAGTCAAATGATTTAAATAGCAGGATATGAGAAATGACATGTATCCTTGGATGCAAATATATTTTTGGTGCTGAAGACTTTAATTTCACGTCTGAGGAGATTTATCAATTTGAGGACTAAACTTTTAGGAAAACAAGGGTCAAAGTTTCAGGGCACGGTGAGGGGATGCAGCTGTAATGAGTGCATCACCATATGCTGCAGCGAAGGTTTCCTGCCTGGTAGCCTTCTATCCAGGGTCCAGTAATGATAAAACAGGTATTATCAAAGGTGAAATCTGCTTTGCTGACACAGATCCTGATAATGCTTCTGTCCTGCAGTGCTCACCACGCGCCTCTCTGGCACTGTGCCTCCTCTGTCTCCTGCACTGTAAAAATCTGTTCAGGATAAAACATTAAAACATGTTAAAGATACAAAAGTGTTAACTGAAATGGAGCTAGGGTGTGGAACTGAATTACCGTTGCAGGCAGAAGGCCCTGGACATGATATAGCATTGAGTATCCTGCTTGCTCTCAATTTGGGGGAGAACTTGTTGCTGTTTTTTTGTTCTCTTAGGACCAGCTGAGGTAGGTGGACCAAACCAAGGTCTCTAACTTAGGACTCTACACCCTGGTTTTCCGCTTCATTCAGTGATGACTTGCACCTTCCCAAGGGTCACCAAGCCCTTGGGATCATTTACCCTCTGAAGGGGCCCTCTCCTTCCACTGGGAATTAAGGGAACTTCACCCATCACTTTCACACACATCGAAGGTACCTGAAGTTAATTTTCAGGCTTTGACTTTTTGGTAATCAGCAGGGAGACTTTTTTTTTTTCTGATAAGCATGAATTTAACCCAATGGCTATATGGTTGATTTGGCATAGCTCTAATTCTCCTATTAATTTCCTGAGTGGTGTCTTTTAAAAATCGCCATATTACGGAAGTAAAAACCAGAGCGTGAGTTTAATTTTTTTTATTATTATTTTTTAAGATAAACCAGTAACTTTTACGGCCTTACTCTGTGATTCCGTGAAATGGGATTAATTTCTTAGCAGCACTGGACCTACTCTGTCAGTTCAATAAAAGTAATGTGGACAATTTCACTCTATTACTTTTAAATTAACTCAGCCCATATGACTCTTCCTAATACACTGCCACCTTGTGAAAAACAGGGTTGCGTTTTATTGATTCATGTGATAGATGAGAATATTAAGTGTTCCCTGGCAAACAGCACCCCAAACAACACGAGGCTCTTAGGCATGCCAGGACTGGGGAACTAATTATGCTGAGACAGAAGAGGTTATTTTACTCATATGTTGTAAAATGGAAAAAATATTAAAGTAACTTTATAGCTTAAAAAAACCCGCACCACCTCTCCTCCATCCCCCTATAGCCTGGCTGATACATTTTGTCTTGCCATATTTTAAGTTGGTTTCAGAAAATGTGGAATTTGAGAAGGTCATTGAGGAGTGAATAAGAAAGAAACCATAGCAGGGAAAACCTCAAGCCAGTGAAAATATAAGGAAATGAAAAGAGGCCCTTGTAACATAGCACACCTGATATTTCAGTGCGTGTAGTAGCCCTGTTTCCCACAAAGGGAGAGGGGTGAATGGGTATTGCCCCTTCAGAGATCAAAACTTTATAGAAAGATTGCTTGTTAAAATTTCACTCACTGAAAAATGAAGTCTGAAAAAGCTGGTGTGATGATCCTTTGAGGACATTTTAGAATAATTGTAACAATAATGCATTAAAATGTCACCAGGGGAAATGATTAATTGGAATTGCCTTCATTTTTCTCCTCCATTTGCTTGCATTCCTATCCTTAGTTCCTCATATAAAAAATAAAAATAGTAACACCCAGTCCTAGCAGTATATATGAAGTCTTTTATTACTGCAAAGTGACATATGTGAAACCTTGCTACTGACATTCATGGACTTATATGCCTACTGCTTCAATTGCTTTATTAATGTTTTGGCTTTCAGCATAAAAGCTAAAACACTGAAAACCACTGAAAAATCCTCACCATGGCAGTGACATTTATCATTCTGTAACGGAAAGTGTGGTAGGTTGTTTGCTGGCTGTTGGTTTGCTCTTTCCAAGGCAGAGAACCGAATTCTCAGTTATTTTCCTCTCAGCTTTTGTCCTCATTTAATAAGGACACTGTACAAAACAAAGATCAGCGGTAGAGGTGGCTTTTGTTCTTGACGCTCTAAAACACAGGCAAAGTGGGAGTAAATGACGGACAGATGTATTAGGAGCAAGAGGAATTGGGAGCGGGAAGTTTATTTTCATGAACTCTTGCCCATGCTTGCTGGTTAACTCCTCCAGATGATGAGCTTTAAAATAGGCTGCTGGGCCAGCATCCGAAACCTAACCTTGTGTGGGTGCGTCTGCCCTCTGTGCATTTTCCTTTATAAAAATGTATATGGCATTTAGGATTGAAAACTCATCCCAGCATTTAAAAAAATGTGTGTTTCTGTATTTCATCAGAAGATCGAGAGGAGAGGAAAAAAAGAAAGCAACATTACAAATAAGTAAAATAAGTAATCTGCTTGTTGCTTTAGGCATGTTTCTGCTCATTTTCGTTTGTTGTCATTCAGTTTGATTCACTGAACTGATTCAATTTTAATGGTTCAGTTATGCATGCAACTACCTGGAAAAAAAGATAAAAAAATGCCCCTAAAGCAAATCTTACTGAGATTTTGGTCAAAAAAGGATCATAAATAAGCAGAAGTAAGAGCAACAGCTAAAACAATATGGCACACATCAAGTAAAAAGAAAGTACAATATGTGAACTGAAGAGCAGAAAACAAACATGAGCTACAAAATAGAAGTTAAAAAATAGTACCTAAGGTAAAAAATCAAATTCAATATGTTTTACAATTACACAGGAGAATGAGTTTCTTCAACCTTTAGATTCTTTCTTTATTCAGTTAATTTAAAGACAGGGCTGGAAGGGTATCTCTTCCAAGGCACCAGCAGTTTCTTAGAGCCCTTGCTGAATGCCGTAAAATTTAGCAAGGGGGAAAATTGCATATACTAAGAATATAACATGATGAATATGTTGTGTCACATACATACCATCTGTGAGTTATTCTGATAGACAGAACAGCTTGTCTGCCAAATCCTAAAGCATGGCTTTGATTAGTGCATACGTTGTAAAATAATCATCTTGGGGACTTTGGGTGAATTAAAGTAGGACCTTGAACTTGTACTTTAAAGGTCATGCCATCTAGGTCTGGAAGGGTAACTCCCTACTTCTGTAATTAGGTCTTTCTGTAATGACTGCTGTAGAACAGAAATTTTCACAAATGAGGCTGCCGGCAGTTACCAAGGAGAGGAGAACAATGTCAGGACATAGCTCCTAGAGAACAGGGATGGTGGGGTTTTTTCCTGCGGACTTCATGATGGTTGTGAAAGAAGATGTGTTGTATCCAGTGCTTGATACTGAGGGAAAGTAACGAGGAGGGGAATTTTGAGCTTGCTGGGGGTGCAGCCACTCAAGGAGAGGAGTCCTGTGCACAGTAATTTGGTAATCGTCTGCACAGCTCTGTAAACCATCTGCTTTTGTGGTGATCCCAATGCTCCCTACTTCTTGGCCCATTGCAGGCACTTTACACAGTGGGAGGATTATCAGCGTCTCACAGATTCAGTCCTTGCTATTCTGTTTTTTAGTACTGTTGGAAGTTAATTTCATATGTTATCATTTACTTAAAGTTGTTAAATGTTAGCCTGAGTTTTAAAAACCCCTCATTTTTGTGCAATAACATGATTCAGCTGCAATGGCTGCTGCAGTAAATGTCTTATAAAAGAGGTCCCTTCCTGAGCTATAGTGCCCATAAATATTAGCTTTATTTTTATAAGTAGTTGCTTTTTCAGCAGCAGAGTAGCTGTAACCGTAAAAATACTTAATAAGAAATGCTTTCTCAGTCACTGTTTATATGGTTAAACATTTAAAAAAAACCATTTTGTGTTTCCTGAATAGCCCTTAACATTAAATGTAAGTTCTAAGCAATTGTTTTTCTGTGATTTGGGGATTTTCTGCAGAATGACTCTAAGCGTGGAAGGCTTTTTTTTTTTTTTTTTTCCTTTTTTCTTCTTTTGAAACTGCTGAGCGGCTCTGAGTGTTGAAGATTTAGATTTTGAGAAAGAAGAAACTTAAAAGAGGCTCTGCGCACATCCTCTCTTGGCAAGCTGTTTTAATACAGATGTCGCCAAGCGGAATTGAGGCAGTTTCGAAACATGAACTTGCTGTTTCTAATTGGTACCGGTTCTGAGTCACATTGACTCACTGTTGTGGCTTGAAAATCACATTTTCCTGTCTTTCCCTCTTTCCTATGTTGCATGAAAATAATAAAGAAAACAAATTAATTCAGGCAACCTTTTGCTAATTACATGGAGCGACGTGTTCAGGTGGTTTAGGTTCCTTTCTCCATGGGCTTCAGTGGGAGCAAGTGACCAAAAATCCTGGCATGTCAAATCCCTGTTGTCTGTCTTAGTCCTTCAATAGGTGGAGAATCTCAGCACCTTTCTGATGCTCTTTGATAGGTATAAAAAGCTACAAGCATTGCTCGTGACTCTCTGGAAGCAGAGCAGAATCCTGATGAAAATGATTTGTGACTCATCTAGTAGCACTTCTCCGTATTCAAGGTTTAATAGCTACCTAAGCCTGGAGAAACCTTTTAAGCGTAGCAGGCTTCAGAGTGGGTGGGGGCAGACTTAGTAAACTCTGCAATTTGAGTCCAGTCCCAGGGTATCTTGTGCTTTGCTGTATGAAAATGAAACGATCCAGCTGAATCCTCCACAAAAATTATATCCTACCCTCTTCTCTAAGTGTGATTGTTTGTAAGCTTTTGCAGAGAGAAGACAATCTATTTTTAAAAGTTTAACTCTGAGTGTTGGAATTGTTTATTTTGGAATCTGCATTAAGAGGAAAAAAATGGTCATCAGCTAGGAACTTATCACTTGATAACCAGAAGGCATAGTGAAACTGCAAAACTCATTTCCATTGTCTGTTTGATTTGATCCTATAAAAATCGTGACAATGAACACAAGCAAGCATAATATATTCTTTCATTATGCTTCAGTATTTATTTTGTATAATAGGCAGAAAAAATAAGTATCTCTCTAGCAGTTTCCCTTTTTAAGAATATTATTGTTGATTTAAACATGTATATACTTTTAAAAAGTTATGTATAGATAGTATTTTTTAATTTTGGAGGATTTTGTTTCACACATTCATGTTTTAAATCAACACTATTTTCATCAGAGGTTGTGATCTTTCCTGAATAATACCTTTAAAGAAAAACTTTACTTTTAGTGGGTTGTGCAGATATCTAAGTTTCCTTCAGCCACACAGAGAAAGTCCATAGCTGTCCTGAATAAGAGATGTGACCAGAGCGAAATCATTTGTAATGTGTTATTAGGCTGCATTTGCAGAGCACCTGGAATATCACCACATAGAAGCCTTGGTTGCTTATGTTCTCCATGGTGAATTTTATAGCATCAAATGAAATAGTTTACAAGAGTTTCATGGTTTCACTGTTTCCATTTTTCGCGCCCCCCCTTTTTTTTTTTGTGCAGGGTGCAGTAATTGCCACAAATTCTGCAGAGAATTTGCAATCAATTATAACAAGGGGGTCCACCTTGAGTGCCTTTGCCAGCCATAGATCTTGGTAGCAAGATCTTTTCCCCTTAGAGGAAAAGCTGTCCTGAAGCTGTTCCTGGACAGGAGACCAGGTCGTAAAATGAATAAGCAGTGAGTGCAGATTAGGGTCATATGCCATAATCCAGTATGAAAAAAGCTATGACTCTATCTCCAAATGTCTTTTAGATGCTGCCTTGGCCACAGCATAGTGTAAATTAAAAGAGAGGAAAAGGTTTTACATATTCCAGTTGGGACAGTATAGGAAATTTGAATTTCCACAGATAGATTAAGGTGTTAAAGTTAGATCTGGTTACAGCAGAGACCAGTTCTGTGGAAGACCATGTGTTAGGAGAAAATGTTCTAGTCCAGAATCAAAAAAACTTTCTAAAACTATGTCTTAAAATATGCACTCAACTCCAGAATAGCAGATGCTCTCCACTCCAGATGCAGTGTATTGGAAGAAGTCTGCATTTTTTTAGTTGCTACTAAAGTAATGTGTATTGCAATTCAGACTGGAGACACTTTGCAGTTCAGGAAGAAGTTCCCCAGATGGAAGAATGTGAATTATTTATGTAATGTTTATCTCAGGGTTTACTTCCCATCACAACCAATTAAGGCTATTGCATTTCATTAAAACTAACGTTTTCACATTGGGGAAGTCATTTATCTAAGGAAAACATTATAGTATCCACTACTTAAAAGCTTGGAAGTTTCCATCAATCATATGGTCTCATATTCTTCTAAAAACTTAAAAGATGGGAAAGTAAAGACTTTTTCCTGTATTAGGGCTTGCCACATTGAATTACAATGAATTGGAATTTAACAAATTAGGTATTCATTCTTTTCTTCATACTTAGTGGGAAACGATGGGGTTCAGACGTGATGCCCTGTCACCTCGGTCTTGCAGTCCCTGGAAAAGCCTCAACTCATTTTTATCTGTATACACAGAGCAGAAAAGGAGCCTTTGCTCCCACTGAATTGTTATAAGACTTTCTTGCGTGAGCAAAGACTGAGATCAAGCCTCACAATAACAGAACGTATTGTGAGATAAAATTGGCTACTTGCTATGTAACTCTGCATTTAAAGTGGCAGTGTTTGCATGGCAGTGAGGAATCTACTGTAATTCTTGTCTTTGTTCCTCTCCTGCTACCGGTGTCTGAGTGTGACTTGGGCAAAGTGCACTGTTAGGTATCTGTAATAGCCAAGGCATTAAACTGAAAGATCTTCTTATTATTAATTTTAGAACTGTTTTCCAGTTGAGATACTGCCAGGTCTCACTGAAGTTTCAGCAGATTAGATTAGATGATCTTGTGTATAGACCTGCTCTAAATGAATAGCATCAGTCTTGGGGAAGAGGGGAAGGGAGAAAGAGAGTCCATTGCTGTCACTTGACAACTTCATTTCAGTTCTTGCCCCCAGTCATTATAACGCCTAGAAAAGCCAGATTCTGGAATCTGAGGAGTTAGGGTCTGGTCAAACAAATCACTACCTGTCTCTGCTTTTTTAAAAGCATAGAGTGACAAGGATGCAAATCTGTGAAATATGGTAGGAAAATACAAGCAAAAATAACCAAAATAACAGGTATACAGCTTTATCTTGGTCTGTGACGGGTTTAAAATTACAGAATATGCTGTGACTAACTTTCCTGGTGGCTCTTTCTGAGGTCTGGACCAACAATATCACTGTAAGAATGTTAAAATATGGATTTGTTCTTGTGGCGGGAGGGATTCCTGCGTTATCTCCATCCTCTCTGGGGACAGGCATTAATAAAGGCCTTTGGAAGTCATTCAAGACTAGTTTGCAAACAGCTAAAATTTCTCAGTTTTTTATAAGTAGGCTGTAGTGGTATGACAATCAGTTATTGTAATTTCACACATTTAAGGGGAAATAAACATTGTTTTTCACAGCATCCTGCTGAAAAAAAACTGAAAAAGAATCTATTGTTTCCCTAAGCTTGTGGGTGTATGTGTGTGTTTATTTATGTGGAAGCTCTGAATCTTTTAAAACCATATGCATATAACTACTATTTCTTGGTGAGATATGACAAAAATCTGCATGTGGTAAAGAGGATCTAACAGTGGGTGAAATTTCTTTATATCATGGCTTTAGTAGAATGTCTGACATTATTACTGTGGAGGAAAGTTCATCCTTATTTATGCCTTGCTGCTGTTAACATGGAAAAGAGCAAGATGATAGTGATTACAAACTCTGATTTGTATGTGACTGTAATCGGGTTGTGATGTGGAAGGAAGGAGGAGGAAATCTCACCGAAGTTAAGTCAGCTCCAATAGTTTATTATGTTAAGCATTAGGTCTTTTTTGAACCACCTTCCCCCAGAAACGTTTGCTTCTCTAGTTAGTCCAGAGAAAATCCAAGTAATTCTTACCTCTTTTTTTAAGATTCTTCTATCTGAGCTGAAAATACTATGCAGAAGTCCTGTGGTTTACTGGCTTCTGTGGTTGTAGCATCTTTTGAACCAGGCTTCATGTTTGTGGGGTTGGATTCTGTACAAACGCCATGCAGGGAGGCTGCCCCAGGTCCGAGTAGTTTACAAATGGTGGCTTCAAAGTGAGCCTCCTGCAATGAGGCCTCACTCTCATGGACTGTTGATTTCATTCTCAGCATCCAATTTCTAAGATTTAATCCCTGTCTAGCATACCACTGTTTAACTTGTTTTGTCTGTGTGTGGGTGAAAAAGGAATATCTAGGTGATACAATTAAGCCAATGTACTTAAACCTATGGACTGTGCTGTGTTACTCTGTAGCGTGTGGCATTCATTGGGCACTGGTAAATGCTTTACATTCTGAAAGGGTGATTTAATAGAGGCAGGACTCAGTATATGTGTCCATGGATACTCTTGCATTTGTCTAGAAGATTAAATTTGATATCACATAGTGTAGCTAGCATGATTTTTTTTGCTGTGGAGGCTGTTAGTGTTACCAGCTTTGAACATCTACAGATGGGAGTGTGGCTTCCTGAGGAGTGACCTGCAGCTACAGAAATCCCAGGTCTGAAAACTCACAGGATGGGTCCAGACATCAGAATAATAAAGTCACTGTATTTATTAAGGACGTAGTCTTCCTTCGTATCCTCTGTTACTGAACCATCATTAATTGAAATTGTAAGATAGCGGTCAAAGGAGGCTTTATCTGTGCAAACTTAGATCTGAATACAGCAGAGCTTCGTTCCAGCAGGTCTCAGCACAACGGCTTTAGAAACCTTCCATGTAAGGCTCTGAAAAATCATCTTATGTGTTTATTAAATCTCAATTAATTTCAGGATGGGAAGACACAGGGAGTTGCTGCTTCTGTTTCTGTTGGTGACTTACTGATCCACAGAAACTGAAGCTAGGTATAATATAGCTGTTTGGAGGGAAATACTTCACAGGTCAAGGTGAAGGCCACATTTAGGTCCAGGACACGTGATTACATCATGCGGTGAGAGTGTGCTCTTGGGTGGTTGTATCCCTCCAGTTCTATTCCTGTAGTGGCCATAGAAGAAGTGTTTGTGATTGAACCTCACACACAGACTGTTTTTCCTGTGTTGTTCAGACCTTCCTGCTTTTCCACAACAGAGTTTAGCAGAACAGTCATGCAGCTTTATTTAGTGTTCAGACGGATTTCAATTGTCAGTGAGATACTACTGAAACTTATTTGCACACTGAACCCAAAGTGACGTATATATATGTTAAAATGCTGTGTTTTATTGCATGCCTAAAAATAATTCACTGTCCTTACTTTTTGAGCTTTTTTGTGTGAAGTTCTCAATCACTGCTTAAAATCTGGCACTTCCGTATTAATCTTTTACTTTTTTATATGCAACTTTCTAACTAGGAAGAAAGTACAATGGAAATTTTTGATCACCAAGTTATCACATCCTTCATCTTGTTTTCATTCGTCATTCAAAGCAGAATTAAGTACAGGAGCATTTCATGACACACTGTCAAATGATGATGAAACTACTTGATACTAGGAGGCAGATAGCTGCTACAAATTGGCTTTATTGCAGTAATTTTAACTGCTGCTTTCTCTGTATAAGGAGAATGGCCTCTTCTGTGTATTATTGATGGCTGCTTTTGAAATGAAGCTGGGACATTGAGTGAACTAGCATTGAAGGTAAACACAATCTGACAAGGTTTGCTTTGGAGAACTCGTCATCTCTAAAAGCTTCTGAATGCCCCTGAGAGGTAAAATGATGTCAGGATGAGGAGACAAGTATTTTTATGCCTTTTGCTTCCATCTTTTTGCTCTTGACTGTGAAAAGGCAACCCTCTCTATGGAGTGACATGCTGAATCACTCTATTCACAGACCTCTGGTGACCAGAGAATGCAAATTTCTTTCCCCAGGCTCTTTTATTAGCGGTAAGTAATATGCAAACAGGCGGAGTTTTAGGGAAAAACATCTTTAGGGAGCATGAATAAAGGCCAACATTTTATATGAACAAGAAGTCTGCATTTTCCCGATATTCTAGAGCTTTTTGTGTTACATAAAAGCAAGTTCATCTGAAAACTCTCTCCCCAGTCATACCTCGATTCACTGGTGTGAGTTTGGTTTGAATACTCTTTATGTTCTCTGTAGTTTTTTGCTGAGCGGTTCTTCCCTGGAATGACAGAGGGATGTTCTGAAGGGAACAGACCAATTATTCCTTGCCAGTTAATCCATAAGGATTATGACATTTTCAGGAGTTCCCACTCAGCTCTCCCATCCAGTTATTCTTCCTCTGATATATTTTGCTAAGACAGCTTTCCCTGTGAGTCTGAGTACTAATTTTGCTCGTAAGGAACTTTTGCTGATGTCTGGAAGAACAAATTTGCATAGCCTGTCGTATTAAAGGAAGTAGGAGCAACTACCCCTGAATTTTCTAAGGAGTTGTCTTTGAAGTCCAGCTAACAGGTGAGGAAAAAAAAATGGCCTATTCCTCATCCACACGAGGACTAAAATGGAGTGTGAGGTATTTATCACCATCTTTGTTCCATTTCTGAGAGATTTAATAGTCCCCAGAATTGTTCATTTCTTAAGAGCTATGTGCTATTAAACTGAGGCATTATTTAGCAATTGGTGCTGTCTCAAGAGGATAATTATTCAGAAGTATCTATTTGAAAATTCATCTACTGCTAGTTGTATAAATGTCTACAGTGCCTGAAGTACTTAAATACTGAGAGGCTTTATGATTAAAGTTACCGTATTACAATATTTAACAGAATGGTGGATTTCCATTAATATTGTGTGTGCCTAGATCCAAATGCTGGTGTTTTCTCAGTGACTCATGGGAATCTGCACCTACTGATGTCAGTTCCACTGAGTAAAAGAAAGTAGGTACACTGTGTGACCTGGTACATCCCCAGGTGCAGAAATGAATGCAGTACAGATCTCAAGTCAAAAAAGGCCCAGCTTACCTGTGTACAGCACTGCTGAGTTTGGAGGGAACATGCCAGCGGCTGAAGCGGCTGCTGCCCATGCTAGGCATGATGATGAGGTGCTTTGTGAAGGAGGACAGGGAGAGTCTTCAGTATTTGATCCTTAGTTCTGAAACTAATTGGGTCTCTCTTTGACTTCGCCACTTAATTGCAAAGGAACTTGCATGGGTGTAAAGTCTTTGAGAGCCCGAGTGAGCAGTCAGATTTTGATGAAATTGGTCAACGTGCTCTAAAGTTATTACAAGGGACTGACATATCATGTGCAGACACACACACAAAGCGAGATCATATAAATCTCATTTTCTAGTTTAACTAGGTTAAAAAGAAGACTCCGAGTTTGCACATATAGTAATGAACATTAGATTAGTTATTACCACTCAAGGAAATGCTCCCAGAGTCCTTACACAGAGCTGTCTGAACATGTGAGCTCAGTGCTGTGCAGTAACAAAAAGGCAAATAGGAAGGTTAGAAATTATTAGGAAATTAGTTCGATCAACAGGAAAAATCTTTGCTCCATGATACATATGACTTGGGCGGTTCTGATTGCCCAACCTCAAAAATGCTTTGTATGTCCCAAAAATGTAGAGGACTTCCAGTGATATGAAACACCTTCCAAGAGACAAGAAGCTAAATAGTTGATGTGACATCTCAGCTTGGAACAGGTGACTCAGGGCACATGATTACAAAGGTCCGTGAAATCTCAAAGAAGTTAAATAGGTGTTAGTTGTTGTGCTTCATGATATAACTAAGGGTCTGAGCCCAGAAAGACAGAAAGTGCACATTCAACAGAAAGGAACACTTTTCATGCAGCATATCAAAGTGCATGAATTGTGGAACCCCTTGTGAAATGATCTTCTCGCGGTGAGCAGTAAAAACAGGTTGGAAAGAGGATTTAACGGAGTTTTGGGCAAACCAGTCAAAGGATGGTTCTTGTTCAGCTACCAGCTCAGAAAGCCCTCTGAGGCTTGCTGGAAGCTGCAGGGGTGTAGCTAAGAGGACAGTTGCTGTTTGTCCATGTAAAGACGCACAGTCTTCTCCGTTGGTGCTTGGTACTTGAGACAGGATACAGAGCTAGATGCACCTGTACCCTGAACTGAGTGTTTTTACAAGGGCTTTCCAGGGCTACATTAATGCAGCCTTGAGTACCAGGCAACATCCACAGCAGCACTGCTTTAGACAAGATCAGTGTGTGGCATTGTTAAGAAACTCTACAGAAAGAGGGCAGATTGAAACAATCTAAAAAACATCGAGATACCTTCCGAAGGATGTGCTTAAATGAGAAGGGAATGGAGCTGGAAACTAGCAGATCAAAACTAGTGTTTTGTAAATCGTTGGTGGTCATAATTAATGGATAAACTCGTGCCATCTGTAGCCCTTGGCTGGCAGTCTGTGTAAGGGAAACTCTTGAGGGTGAAAGGGCCAGATGATGTATTGATGAAGGGACGGAGGTTGCAATTTCACAATCTCCTGGGATCTCAGGACCCTGTAATACCAACACACCAACCCTCACGTGACCGGGTGTTCTGGGAAGGCAGTTATGATCCTGAATGTGTTTTGACCTGCTCAGAGCAGCAGTGTGGGAAGCTACCAGAGCTGCCACTGACTTCATCTAAATCTTCAACAGTCCTTTGGCGTGAGAGGTACAGATGCTGTCTCCTCTTTATTTGTCCTTTTCTTCCTCCATCTCGGTTCTTTTCCTTCCTATCTCTTCCTTCTGTTTAATAAGAGCCTGGCAGAGTGAGCCCAGACACCCTCCCTTTCACTGCACTGCTGTGATCCCATGGCCAGTGAGACAGGGAAAAGCTGTGCCCTGTGCCACCTGACAGGAGTTACCAGGTGTTGGAGTGGCTGATAACAGCCACTTTCATTGCCTGTTTCCCACAGTAATGAAGTTGCAAGTATCAGTCACAGAAGCTGTGTTATCTCTGTGCACTTCTTTTCTTTTTACTGTTGCATTTTTTCTCCTGCATAAATTAGGACTGGACTCCAGAACTAGCTCTAGCCTATCTCACCTGTTTTCCTGAAGAAGAATATTTGTCACCGCGTTTAATACTATCCAAAGATTGTCCTTGTAAGAAAAAGCTATTTGCAAACAGAGATGGGGATAAGGCATATGGTGAAACTTGAAGACTTAATTGTTTATATTTGAAATTCTTTATTTTTCTGTACTGTTCTTAACTTTTATCCTGTATCTTTAATAAAAGGTTATAAAGATGTTTAAATCATTAGTGTTGCTATGGAGCTGAGCAGCCTGGGTCTGTGCTCCCAGCTCAAACCAAGTTTGACTGTCCAACCTTACAGACAGGGTCATGTTAACACCTTAGCCTACGACTCTTTGTACTCCGTTTTGTTAACGTGAATGAGCCAAGGGGTTAGATGCTTTTCCCCCTGGAGTCACAGGCTCTGCTGCTGGAGGGCAGAATGAGGCTCTGGGTCACTGGTGAGTAGTGGTATCTGAACAGAGTAGTTCAACTCCCTCAAAATCAAGCAGATGACATTACAGCTGTTGGATTCAGGTCGCATTCACCACCTTTTCTCTACAGCTATGAGAGCGAAATGCATGTTTTTATTAAGTGAATAAGGGGATTATTGAGTAAACACCAGACTTTCTTATCTAGGGCTCTAATTACAAACCTGCAATATTTCTGTCATGAATTGACCTGGAAGACTTCTCTTAGTGAAGCGTTAGCATTAGATGCTGACAGCCTTTGGAGTGTGTGTGTTTGATGGGATGCTGTGGAAGGAAACCAGGCACGCTGCGTTAAAGAATGAAGCTAGCCAGAGTGGAAGAGGAAAGCTAAGAAAAAACTGAAACAGGACATGAACCATCTATCAGAGACAATAGACCCTCATCTTCTGCAGCAAGCACTGCTGCTCCTGAGGTGTCAACACAGGAGTCAGGAGGTGATGCCTGGACCTAGTTTAGGAGAGAAGATATTGCGAGATGAGTATGACCTTTAAAACATGCTGGGGTATGATTATTTTGTGCATCTGGTGAGGAGGACCCTGTTGTTCTTTTTCTGAAATGCCCCGAGAAACAAACATATTGGTGACGTTTGCTAGTTGAGTGAGGAAATCATTATTTTCCTGAAACCAGAGATTTTGGAATATCCTCTAGCTATATACTCTTAGGTGGCTGGTTACGATCAAGGCTGTATGGTTAGAGCACCAATTGCACCATATCTTGTTACTGTGTAGTAAGTTAACTTTAAAATTATCTTTGAGATACTATTCTGGGTTTAATCTGTTTTCAATATTTGAGTGCAGCATATGCTTACCTTTATTACAATAATAAGAAAGTTTAAAATTTAAATCAAGGATTTAACTTTAATTCTGTTCCTTGAGCCATGGTGTATTTTAAATAGGTGGTGGTATATTTGAACAATCTATTTGGCAATACCTTGCTGACCAAGACTGAGATTTATGCAAGTCGTTTTATCTCAGATTTGTGATTCATAATATATCTTGTTATAAAAAGGTTAAATAAAAGAAATATAACTTTTATAGAACAGAGGCTATAAACAGACACTTAAATGAATCAGTGATTTGTAGGTTAATATTTGAATTTTTAACTTCAGTGCCACGCTTTTAATATATTTCAGGCTTCTTGATCCAAAGCTTACTTCATATTCTGAAGGTGTGCAATTGTTTGCTGTAATCTCAAGAGAAGATAAGCATGACATCTGGTTCACACCTGTGGTTTTAGGGATAAGAGTGTAGCTGCTTTATCTATTATTCAGGGCACTCTGTTGAAACTGCAAGGAATTTGACTCTTTGAGGCCCTTTGTCCCTTGTTTTTTATACTTGCTTAAAGTAAACATGAAACATAGGAGTCTTCTCTCAGTAGGTATTGAATAGACTATTTATTCCAACCTATGCCTGCTGCCAGAAGGGAAATTAGTTATGCAGGTTAATTATCAGATTTATGATAAAGGCTTTACTTGTGCAACTTCCATATTTCAAAAGTTCCATTGAGGCATTCCATGACAGAACAACGCCAGGAGAGGTGAATGTACTGGTAACACGTACAACGGTGTGGTTTTGTATCGCAGGTGATAGCCTCGCTGCCCAGCACGGCCCCAGCCCTGGCCCCAAGCACCATGGGGCATGCTCTCCGCGTTATCTGACAGGGAGAGGCTGCACCGTTTTGCAGCATTTCCAGTTTCCATTTGTGGTTGCAGGCGCAAAGCAAGCATCTGGGGCTGGTGGAATTAATTTGGTTGGGCACTTCTAGAGCCAAAGACACCCACAGTCTGGAGAAAAAGCAGCAGCTGTCATACTGAAAACCAGAACTTATATGGTGTCCATTTACCCAGGTGAATTGTTCAAACGTGAGATGCTGAGGCAGAAGGGGTGCTGTCAGAAATACACGGATGTGAGCCAGGGTGGAAATGTGACTCTCTGGCTTGAGACTCATTTCTATTACTAAAATGCAGAGTAGAGGGAAGGGACGAAGCTGGCACAGAGCCTGGCTGAGCAGGGACACAACTGTGCTTGCCTCCCACAAGGAGGGTATACTGAAAACTGTACTGAACCAAAGCCTGTAAAATTTGGACTCAAACGCCAATCTGGTAGAACTGTTGTGTTCATCAGGAGTCCAAAGAAGTTCAACATGCTTGTCTTTCAATGTCAGTGGGCCCTTAAAAATTGGGAAGTGTTAAAGATGAGGGGTTGTTTTATTCACGTTATATAAGGTGATGCCACGAGTGAGCAGCAGTCTCGGATGCACCAGTGGAGTTTCAACACGGCATCTGCAGATAGGTACCAGCGTGGGAGCGGGTGAGAGATTTGTGTTTCTATTTCATAGGCATGGAAGAATAACTTTGACATTTAGGAAAGGACCATTACAGAATGTGTTTGCAAATAGGTTTGCAGATGTGACAGTGGACAAGGTTTTAACTTTAAGAGGCTACACGATTTCTAGCACTTTAACCTTTCTGTCCATTTTGCTGCTATCTTGAATATTTTGCTTCTTGCTATGCTGAAGTCCAGTTCTTTTTGATTTACTAGTGTTAATACAGAATCATGTCCTTCACAAGCTAGTGCCATTAAGGTGGTGTATTCAGCTACTCCGTGTGTGTGTGTCTGTAAACAAAGTCGCTAAGATAGGAAGTTTACAAATTTCTTAACACTGCAATTCAGATGTGTGCAGACTTTACTTTCTACTCAGGTAGTACAGTTGGAGGATAAGGGTAAAGAAAGCAAGAAAATTAGAAACAGAGTATGGAGATAGTACATGCAAGGTTTTCCAAGAGACTGGAGAATTTGGGTAGGCACCCCACGGTAAGGAAGGATTTCAATTTGAGGTATTTTCAAGAGATCCTGAGTATTAGAAAGGATATAGTGTACTCATTCCTGCCATATTAAGCCTTTTCAAGAAACCTGAAGTAAAACACCCACATTAAGCAGTTGCATTGGAAAAATCCCTCTTGTGTTCAAACGTCAAGTCTGTGGCAGAACTAGTGCTGTCCCCGCAGTGCAGGGCTGTCCTACCTTCCTCTAGTAATCTGTAAGTAGCTACTGAGACCTCTGATGCTGAGCACCCTGCTCGCTTTATCTTTGGGATTATGATGCTGCCTTAGATAGATGTGTATTCTGCATAATATGGGAAAGCCCGTATTATTTTTACCCTCTGTTATGAAGCTCTCCAAGCAAGCTCTTCTCGTGGGCTGGTTCTGCTGTAATTGCCCATATACTTCACAGTTCATAAATAAAAATAACTCTGCAAGTGTACGGCCCGGAGGATTTCACCTCCCCTCGGAGTTAGGAATGGCCTTTCGCCCAGGAAAACGCTTCTGAAAACGTGCCCCATCTGCTGCATGGCTTTGAATCCAGAGATGCAACAAAACTGTAAATATCTCAAAATTTGTTCTGAGGCATTTTGAAGATAATTAAACCTCATGGAAGAGCTTTCCTTCTCCTGTTTAAAAAAAAAGAACACAAAAAACAAGATCAACCACACAGGACATTCTGAATTCCACAGTACAAAAAGAATAATTTGCACTAAGATGTGAGCTCTCAGAGGAATTGAATACTTGTGCTAGTGCACGTTTCAAATGAATGGTATATGAAATTGTATTAATCACACATGCTAGGAAAAGTGTGCTTTTGTAGGGTTTATTTTTAAAGTGCAGCTCCTTTCTTTTCCCTGAAGGGTGCTGGAGTGTTTTTGCTAGGAAATCGCAGCAGTTCTCTCTCCATTCTGGCAACACTTCCTGATGTTTGAGAAAGTAAATGGATTCTTGAAAGATGAGCTGAAGTATGGACAGTTTGGGTATTTTGAAGTTTAAAAACTCTTTCTTCAGTAGTGTAGTTCTCCTTGTAGGAAGACCATGGGAAGCGGATGAAGAAGACATTTGAAACAGTCACTTTTGGGTTGAGTTCAGAGCTATTCTTTTCATACAGTCAGTCCATCCGGCTTGTTTTTAGTTGCTGTGGTATTTGGTGCTTAGCCACTTCCTAAATTGCCCGTTTCGGTTTTTCACCCCCACCAGCAGCTAAATATTGTTTCTAATTTTTCCATTTGGACAATTTTAGAAAGCAAGGTTTGTCTCTTGTTGAAATGGGAGTCTCAGCATTGCGTGTTCCCGCATGCATGCGCTTGCTGTCTTGTTTGGAATATACCACAGTTAGACAAAGCCACTGTAGGTGAGACTCAGAACTACTCAATAAATAAACCAAAAAGTCTCTGGCAGAGTCAGAGTCTGGTAGTGGAGCTAAAGACCATTGAAAGACCCCAGCTGACCTCCAGGAGCCTGGGAAGATGCCCTTGGGTATGTGGATGCAGTGCTTTGCAGTAAGTGTCTGCACTGAACTCCTGCAACATCAGCTCTATGTCAGATATGAGCTGTTTAGAAGTTGGTACCGGTGTTAAGAGACAATGCACTGTCTCCATGAGATAGTTGTGTGACTCTTCCTTATTGCAATATCAAGCAAATTAACAGCAACCTTGAAGTTTTTTTCTCCGACACCACTCAAATGGTAGCTTATTTCACATGTTTTTCAATTGCTTGTCATTCTTTCCATTTATTTCCAATTTTTTGTATTTTTCTTCATAAAACATCCAGTTAAAAGAGGGATGGGCACTGACCATAGTTTACACATGAGGAAACAAGGCCCAGAAATGGGCAATGTTTTATGCAAGACAGCACAAACTCTAGAAGATAAACCATTGCAATCCAAGGACTAGTAGGTTGCTGCTTCTTCTCAAGTTACTAAAAGACCTGATTTGTAAAAAATACTCCTACCCAAAAATCAGAATACTGAGCTGTTTGTCTCTCATTTGGTTTTATGGGCTTCTTAATCTTTTCAGGAGGGAAGGAACTTTGCATTTTCAAGGTTTTTCTCACAGGCATGAAGGCACCAGCCACAGTGATCTTTAAATTGCAGTGAAGGTCTTCCTGGAATCACTTCATTCCAGGATTCTTGGACTTTAAGTGAAGTACCGTATGTCAGGAACCCTCTGATGGAGAGGTATGAATAAGCAATACTGGGAGGTGTAATCTTTTAGCCTTTTTTTATTTTTACCTCCTCCTCTCCTTGGATCTCTTCCATCCCTTGGACATGTGGTTCACATCCTTTTTATGAGCTGAGTGCCCTATTGTACACTTACCACCCACATTTCCAGAAAAAGAGCCTTCTAAGTTTGTGAGTCTAACAAGATACTGTGATGTATCTGGATACACAGGTGTAATTACTACACATTGAAGTTACTTAAACATTTTTAGAAGACGAGAAAAGAGGAAAGGTTCAGAAAAGCCTCCTGCTCATTATGCTTCAATTCTTGTTTATATCTTAGTGTTCCAGTGTTAGTATTGTAATTTCCTGTGTTTGGAAGGAGGTCATATATGAAACAACACTTGTAACAAGGAAGAGGATCAGAAATGAGAGGTACTGCATGGGGAGGTAATAACCACAGCTCTATAATTCGAGGGTCTTGTGTGTTGTGAAAGAGAAGACTTACTGCTGATTTTTTTGTTGGTTTTGAATGATTTATAACATTTTACTTGTGGCGGAGTGTTGCAATCTATGTTGTCATGGAAATTCTATTGAATTTATAGTTCCATTTATCCAAAACGATTTTCCAGACTTCATTTCATGGTGAATCATATGGCTGTTACTCGGAGTACAAAGCAATTGCAAAAAAGTTTCATGTTGTGGAAAGCATAAACACCGAAACTGTTATTTTCATATTACGGAAATACAAATGAATGCAACGTACAGCTTTTTAGCATCAAATATGCCTTCATTGTGTAATGACTCAGTGTATATACATGAGATGGATTTTCTTGTTTGGGATTGGAGCAGGCCTAAGAGGTATTTATTTCTGGCAGTAGAAATCAGGGAAGTTTCTGGCTTGCTGAGGTACTTCTCTCTTAACATTCAGGACTTAACACGCAAGATACTGAGTGGTATGGCCATGATCCAACAATGCATTGAAGCCCAGGGCAATCCTATGAGCATCGTGTTGCTTCGCAGTTCCTACTGGGCTGTTACTGGACCACTCACAGGTTTAAATGCTGTTCAGAGTTAGGGGCAGAACGTGCAACGACTACCAACTTTCAGATTGAAAATGACGATGAAATTGTTTTGTCTCGACTTACAATGTGGATACACCTACTGCATTGTTTGTAGACAACAAAGCAATAATTAATGCTTACTATTAAAAAAGATTAAAGGGAAATTTACCATACTTTTAAAGCATGCGAATGCCTAAATTGAGTTAAATTCTGTGATTTCATTTGTATGATCTTTGCTCTTCCTGTTGTTTCAACTCCTTTTTTTTTTTTAACTTAGCATTGTGTTCATTATCAAGTCACAATTACGTTAGGGCGCAAAGACCCTGTCTGACTCTTTGTTTTGCAATTTACCCAGCACACGTTTAGGCACTGTAAAATACTAAGTTATGACATTCAAAATACATCTCTGTACCTGCCTAACTATAGTTAAAAATTCACTGATGAATAATAGACTAGGCAGGAAAAACATGCCATTATCTGCTCCTGTTCAAATTTATCTTTTAAAAAGAATGCAGTATACTCTGTGCTATTACATCAAGCTCTAGTAGGAGAACTGGAAAACATCACGATTCGCTCTTCCCCCCTGCCTTTTCTAAGCAGATTTTGAATATGTTATAAATGATAAGTTTCATGGGTTTTTTAAAAAGAATACAATGAGAAGTCAAACATCAGGCTTTATTGCCCCAGTGTACATCTCACACTCCAGTAAACACACAGACTGCAGGACAGTTATTCTGAATTTTCAGTGCTGTGGTGAAATTTACATTATGTGTGTAGAAAATTTTTGTTCCAGCCAAATGGATCACATCATCCAGTTCGCTAGAAATCTATGCACATATTTAAAGCAGAAGTTACATACGAGCTTTCAATTAAGAAAAATCATGTATGATTCATAATCTTAGCACAGAATTTGTTTTTGTGCGAGGGGTTTTAAATCCAGTTGTAAAAGTGGCTGAGAATAATTTATTCTTACAATATAAGCAGCAAAGGTACTAATTAAGAATTAGTATGTTCAGTGATTAACTCCATCGTTTAAAGCAAACATTTCAAATTTTTTGTTTTGCCACTCTGCAAAGATTTGCAGTCTACCTGCGATGCCTGGCTTTTGCTCTTCTGAAAATAGTCTCGGTCTCTAAAGCTGTACGTAATAAACCACATAGCTGTTGCCTCTGCTTCTTGCCGCCTGATTCATCAAAAAATTGGCTGGCCTATAAAAAACTTTTTTTTTTTTTTAGCTTTAAATTGCATGGTAGTCCTTGGATTGCTGGAAGGAAATGAGCGGAAAGCTAATTCTGATGATCTTTTCCCTTCTACCAGAATTCCTGATACTATTGAATATTCTGTACTCCACATCTGTGACAGCACAATGAGCCTTTGTTCGTTTTTTAATCTAAAGAGAAATCTGCTGTAGGAGGTTGCACAGGGTGATAGCAGCCCAATTTAAAAGTCTCAATTATTTATTTTTAAAATACTTGGCATCTGTCTATGGAAAATGTACTTGCTTGGTTTCCAGTCTCTTAGAATTGCTTTGAACTCGCTCACATCTTCTGGGATTTATCAAATGCTCATTGTGGCTTTTCTCTCATAAGTGCTGAATGAGTTTAGCCATGATAGTGTGTATTGGATGTAAACTTTCTGTCTTTGTAGTGGGGTAATAAGAGCAAAAAGATGTCATGCACAGGAATGGTGATTTCTGTCTGGATGTCTGTCTTGCCAAGCGGAGGAGGAACATCTGAGCAAAGAGCCAGAGCCTTTTGTTTGTGGATGGGTGGCAGGGAGAAGTCATTCATTTGAAGCAGGCTCAGTTTTTGCAAGCCAGTGACACTTCATAAAGAGGATTTAGTCATTCAGAGACAATTGTACTTAACAAAATCAGAACTGATCTCTGGAGGGCAGTATCTCTCAGTAATACACATGCACAATACACATAGACAGCCTGTCCTTATGAGATCGGCATGGTGGCAGCCCATTTTTGAGTCAAAATCACTTAAGCACAGAGCAGGGCCTGACATTTTGCCAGGTCTGGGGAACACTGGATTTCTGTTGAGGCTGGACGAACGCAGTTGAAGAAAGGTGTTTCTGCAGAGAGTAGATTGACCCCAAGGAGCAGGGGATTGCCTGCCCCAGGGCATGGCGGAGCAGTATTGTAGCTGGTAGGAGTGTGGAGGCAAAGATGCTCCAGGCTGGGGTATTACTCAAGTGTTGGATATATGTGGTGTATTCATTTGTGTAAGCGTTGTCAGCTGGAAAAAGGCCTGGAGTGCTTCAAAACGGTAATGGCTGGGCACTGGATCTTCCTGAAAAGAAGACACTAGAAAACACGACATGGTTTTATAGGGTTATTGGCAATTATCTCCTGGGTTATGGCAGATGGAGGGTTTTCTCTCTAATCCTCTGTTTTAAGGTACTTGTAACATTCTGAAGATTTTCCCCTTCAGTGAGATTTTTTCAGGCTTATTCTGTGCTATACAGCAAATCTCTCTCAAGTTTGAGTGAAAACAATTCTACCCTTTTAGAGTGTGAAGAGTGTCAAAGCATAAAGTTTTTCCATTAAAAGCAAACTCTTGCCCTCTCCCTGCCTTGGTAAAGCTCTGTAGCTGCAGTAGTTGTTAGTAGCATTTTAGGACAGAGAGAGTCTTCCTGCAAGAAAAGTGCCTTTGTGTCACTAGGGACAGTTTGTTTCAGCTTAACCTTATCAAAATACTGAAAATCTCAAGTTGCTTGGCCACTACGTGTTTTTTATGATAGATCTTTACGACGTACATGCAAACATACTGCTGTGTTGCACATCTGAGATTAAGGAAGTCCGTGTAAGCCTTTCCCAGCCTTGTTAGTTGTAACGGGGCTAGATGTGAAAGACACATAAATCTCGTATATTGTGCCATAGAGAACAGGACTCTTATGCCCTCTGGGACCTATGCCACCGGGAAGGCTATTTGGAGCATAGTCAGCAGAGATCTGTGGAATAGAGCATTCTGACTTCAGGCGGTTAGCGTCACACTAGAGAAACTACAAAGGGTATTTCAGGCTTTCCCATTGCTAAGGGATTCAGAGCCTTTAAAAATATTTTTTTTTTCTTTTTTAGTTTTGGAAAATAGAAGCTATTGTGAAATCACATGCAAAAATGTACAAGAAGATGATGGTTTGTGGTGCTGGAATCAGGCAGTGCCACTATTCAAGTTGGATGTGCAAACATGAATGGTGCTCCGTTCTGGATTTCACAAATAGCATACTATAATAAGATCAAAATTTTCTTTAGCTTAAATACCCCTTTGCTGCATTCTGTACTGCTGCTTTGTACGTACCAGGCAGAGACAGTAGAAGTCATTTATATGCAAAATGCACCGTGTATTGTATATACTAATTATAAAACAAGGAATAATAATGAAAATTTTCTAGCATGCTTAGGCCACTTAATTATTCAGTGAAATTAATTTTATGGTTAACTATCTTATTTCCGATTTGTACATAAAGAGCATTATGCCATCCATAGAAAATATTAAATTAAATATCTACTGATAAATGCATCCAATATGATGTATATTATATATAAAAGAACAAAAATACGATAGATACATTTACATTTTATTGTAAAATGGGGAAAACAGATGAGAATGTATTATGGAAGAGAACAATATGTGATCACATAATTAGAAAATTGTCATAATACTAGTGCTTAGTGGTGTCCAGGTGTGGTTTTATGAGCAGCCTAAACCGTGCAGGTTTGAGGATGTAACTTTACCGTCTTTTTAACATTATTTTTGCAGTGTATGCATGTGTAAATTATATAATAATTCCTGAGAGATTCTACTCCTAAAATGTTCCTTCTAGCTGTATGAACACATAAGGAAGCTACTGTATGACAGATGACGATAATTTTTCATACAAGACAGTTCCCCTTGACTTGATGGATGCAGAGAGAGGAACCACGCTCGCTGGAAAAACACCAGGGAGCAGTGGTAAAATGTTTCAATGTGTATGGTAATCAAGGCAGAGTGTGGTTCTTGATTAGTCTGTGAAATTGCACTGCTGAGACGAGGGATGTGAATTAAGCACTTTTTTACCAAAGCCCTTTGCACTGCTATCCAAAAGTGTATTGTAAAAATTAATTTCCTTAAAATGCCCTGAGCAAAATTGATCCAAAATGATTTTGGCATATGCTGAACTCACTCAGTGGTACTTTTCTTCATAAATTCCTATGAGGACTATATAGTGAAGTGTTTTATATAAGGTATACCGAATTTTAGACTTTATTTTAAAGGGGAGTAAAATGTAATTTGTGAGTGTTTTGTGAGCTTTTGTCTGTGCTGGCTAAACTGAAGTTTAAGCAATTCTACCTCAAACAAACTCTTTCTAATTTCTACATCAATGAATGGCTGTACCTCGGTGTGCATTCGTTCAAAGCAGGAGTTGTCAGAACCTGGAGGCACCACCAACTTCGTGAGGTGTTGCCAGCGTCTCTGTGTGTGCGGTGAATACACTGGGAATAGGAAAGCCAAAATAGGGGAAGAAAATTGCTTTCAAATTTTATGTAGCTAGAGTGAGTGCCAGGCGATTACTTCATTTTTTGTGAGCCATTTGGAGGGTGGTCTTATTTTATCCTTCTGCCAAAAAAGTACCTCTGCCTCTGAAGAAACTGATCTTCATCGTGGCCTTTTCTCTATATGATGATGTTTTATTAGATGTATAGGTACTTTGCTGGTGTTATACATTACAGCCAATACAGCCAGAGAAACCTGGGAATCGGTAAATATGAGTAGGAACATAGCTGAGCAAGATAAAAGGGTATCATCTTATCTGGCAATATACAAAATTTCAGAATATGGGAAAAATATTTATATTTGTAGGATTTGTCATGCAGCACAAGCTTGGAAGAGCCCAAACAAGTTATTGGTGCCAGCAGAGTGTTTGCCTGCAGACACACTTGCAGGAGGGAGCGATGATCAGACAAGAGGTATATCAGGAGATGTGGGCAGTCTCAGCTAGACCTTACGTCTCCATTTAACTGTGTACCGTGTGGCTATTTCTTGTCACCTAGTAATGCTGTGAAAAGCCTGCAGAGGTCAGGTAGCGGGTGATGGGCAGCAGAGAAGCGGGAGTGAACACGCAGGTTCAGGCAAGAGGCCAGTGTCAGAGAAGCCTCATGGATCCATTCCTGTTTCATAGCCAGGAACACATTTTTTTTCTGGAGTCAATGTGCATGACTGAGCGTACACATGGGCCAACTGTCCTGCAGTAGTCTTACCCCCACGGATGTGTCAGCGCTGGTTTGGATTGTAAAGTCCATTTAGGAGGATCCCTGAATGGCCCCAAAAGCAACCACTGCAAAATCCAGTTCTTATGCTTGGCTGTTACTATCAGGCACATGTTTTTAATTTGTAATAATAATTGTAATAAGCACACATACAACAAATCTTACCAATGCTGAACTGATTCTATGAAAATGTACACACCTGCATGGTGTAATGTTGAGAAGGGACCGTTGCATGTTTTGGATGTAAACCAGGTTCTTTGGAGCAGATTATGGCTGATACAGATGGCCTAACACCAGGGGCTTCTTTGGGAATGGAGAGATTGAACAACTGCTGGAGAAGCGGCGGTGTGTTAGGACGGCTGGCAGAAGTGGGAGCTCAGCGGATGCGGTAAATGGAAGAAGAGCCATACAGAAAGTTAAGAGCAGTAGCGCCCACGGGCCTCTGTGAGTTGCCCTTATTCGTGGCGTGTGTGTGGAGTGAAGTGGAATTGTTCAACAGCAGAGTGTATGAAGGAAGCTATTTCTCAATCCTATATTTGTGTAACTCAGACATTTGCTGGTTTGGGGTAATCATCGTTCTCACCTGCTTTCACTTGGGGTTTGCCTAATTATTAATATTTATTATTCATCCTAAGATGACATCAAAATATCTGGTTTGTCTCATACTTTTTGCCAAGTACTAATGCTTTGGAAATAAAAGTCATGAAATTTAACTGAAGTCAGGGAGAAGTCTGACCCTAACTGATAGTCCTGAATATCAGAGGCTCATAAAAATGCATTGCTACAGAGGCAGACTTTTATCTTACAAATTGCTTTAGGAGTAAAGGAATAACTCTAAACGTTGATATCCTTTTCAAAAATTCTCTATGGTTTTTGAGATAAATATGCTTAGCACAGTTAACTGAGCAGGAGTTGAGCCTGCAATGAGCAAAGAAATGAAGAGATCCTGGCAGAAAGCACAAAGTTTACCATCTAAACAGACTGACCATACTGTTTATCCTTGGGTCTGGTATTAAAATGCATTGCATTGACTCTGTTCCCTGGTTACTGTCCCAGTAGGGCAGTCATGCTATTAATCAAGATGCTAGTTAAACAATATTGTTCAGCAGAATTCCTTTATCTCAGGTTCATAACACTGGGTTTACGTACGACGTGTATGCATTACCTCATTTGAAAGCTGAATGAATCAACACTAATGTGAGTCTGTTGTTGTTTTTAATTTTTACAGATGCAGATTTACTTCTACAATCCTGATGACTTTGACAGTTTTGGAACAGCAGTTCTAGAAAACAGGGTAGTAGGAGCCATGGCCGTGTTTTTTCAAGTAAGTTTAAACAAGGCCTATATCCATAAACCAAAGCATTCACCAAGTACTATTTAATTCATTGAATTGTTTCAAGCTTAATGGACGCATCTGTTTTCTTCTTCGCACCTGTCTAAGTGAAAAATATTTCATATTGTCTGTGTGTGATTTAAAATGTAAATAAGTATATTTAAAACGTAATGAAAAATTTTGCATGAATTGTTTTGATTTTATAGCTACTTTACAGATGCAGATTGGAGAATACATTTATCATGGAACTTCCTTCACTGCTGAAGCACATTGCTGCGGTCCCTGGAATACTAACAAACCATCACGAACTGGTTCTGTTTAGAGGAAACTTAAAATTCAAACATAGCTTGAGAGAAAATTAATCAATAAGTTTCATCAATCTTATCTGTAGCAGCTTCTTCTAAATTGTTATAGTAACAATTTCTTGAACAGAACAGGTTTCCAAATGAGTGAATTTATGCATCCCCTTTTTTAAAATGCATCCTCAAGAGCGTGACTGCTTGGTTAGCTCAGTTGTTGGTTCAACACGCTCGAGAACTGCAGCGTGGGGTAGAGACTGCTGCCTGCGATGGCTGGCAGGTCAAGCAACGTGGCAGTGGGTTCAGCAATGTGGGCTTTTTGTCGTGTTGCGTCAGAAATGGAGTTTTCTGACTTGAAGGTGAATTGAACCGAGGGAGCTGGAGCAACTCCACACCACCAGGCTGTCACAGGGAGAGAAGTGGCTAACGAAGATTGGAAATATCTCAAGATGTTGCTTTTTCAAAAGAAAGGAAAGGAAGGAGGGAAGAGTAAGGGAAAATACTGCTCCTCTCTGAGGTTTCACACTAGTTTTTACTGTGGAAGAAAGTGATCTTACTGTTATCTTTGTGAAGCCAGATAAAAAAGAATATGCAAGTACCCATATGTAAATACCTCCTTTTTTCTTATGATGTTACAGTGACAAGCCTGACTCTCCTGCTCAAATTAAGTAAGGTTGTCTTTTTCCATGTCACTGATTTTGATCAAATGCTTTGATAAGGAGAAAAGGACAGATCCTTGTATTGCATAAATTGCTGTAACTCTGCTGACATCAGGCTAGTGGAAATAGGCATGTTAAATTCATCACTGTTGAATTCTGAGCACTTCTGAGGCGTTTCATGTTAGGGTAAAGTTGGTGGAGCTGCAATAATTTACAGTGGCATAGCAGGATGGTTCCCCAGACTTCTTAATCTTGATGTGCTGTGGGAAGCACTGGGCAAATTGAATTTGGCCTTACAAGACAGAAGTTTAGAAACAGAACAACCAAAGGCACTGTTACTTGATTTATACCACGGTGAAGAGCTGCACATTATGGGTGTGTGCCATGTCAGAAGGAGCATGTGTTATGCCATGGTGTGCAATACACATTGTGGCATTGTCTGTCTGGAATTTAATTGCTAAATTACCCTGATGTGCTTCGCATAAGCCATGTGAATCACTACCCCTTGTCGCACCATTTCCTAATCTGTATGTGACATTTATTCCATAAACCCTGTTTTTAGAGAGTCTTAAAATTGTAGTGGGACTGTGTTTTGTATTCCCCACCTGCAAAGCCAGGTGCTGCACTTGCTGCAAGTCCCACTTTGCACGATTCTGAGGGAGCCATTAAACTCACTAAAAATAACCTAAAATAGTCTGTAATGCTGTTAAAAAAGCCATCTTTGATTGTAAGAGACCTCAGGCTCTTTAAGACCACAATCGAGTGTTGCAGTCCCCTCAGGGAAGAAGAAATCTATACTTTTCATCATTTCTAGCCCTGCAGGCCACAGGACATTAGGCTGTAAAGTCTGGATGATGGTGCAGCTGGGCTCCTCTGCTCCAGGAGCCATGAAATCTAAAACCATTACTGATAAACAGTCTCTGATCTCTTCCAGAGAGTGGGAGTAAGGTAATTCTTTGGCAAAGTGACCTAGGGACAACCTGTTTTGTGGCTGCGAGGAAATGGTTTTCTTTTTTTGGTATTTATTTTCCTTGCCTTTGGGTTTAAATGATAAATCAGTGGTGTGCCGTTAAACTTCTGAGTGTATCAGGTCTTTCTCCTGGGTAGCTCTGCTCCAAGACAGAAAGCTGCCGAGAAAGATTTTTAGAGCCCAGAGTCTCCATTCTGGAAGGGCATGTGCTGGATTCTGGCCCGTGTAAATAAACTCTAAGGACTTCGTTGTGCCAACTGCTATTTTGGCCATCATGAAGGTTTTCCAGAGTTTGTCCCATAGAGCTTGAGTTTTTGTACATAGGGTTGTTAACTGATGGCGATAATCTTTTGCAGATCTATACTGTGTTTGACCAAGGTGCCGTTTTAGTTCCCTCAGCTGTCTGTCTTGTGCTAAAGGTGGTGAACCGTGACTTGGAAAAACCTTTACGGACAGTTTCATTCAGAAATACTTGGTGTTCCTTTAGCCTTGCTCCCCAGGGCACCATGTGGATAAGTTTACCGTGGCTAGTATTTCATGCAACTAATTTAAAAGCTGTCTTTTAAAACTGATTCTTAGTAACTTATGAATGAAATGTCCCTAAGATGTCTGTGACCATATTTTGATTGGCAGCTTTGACTATTCAAGTACTAATTTTATAGTTCACTATTTTCCAGTGCTGTAGTCCCATCTCTAACTCATTTATCTAGAACACAGCTTTAAAAAATTGTAGCGATAGAGGTCATACTGTTCTTTACAAATACATCAGAAAACTCAATTGTGCATGCTTTTCTATGTAAATATTTTAACACGGAAATTATTGGATAGGTTTGCCATTAAGTCAAGACTTGGATTTTTGCTAATGTGTTAATGCTGTGTTGGAATGAATGTGCACTGCACTGACTGAGTTTATAATCTGGCAGGTGTTTTTGTTTGACTGATGTTCACAAATGTTCCTTTGAAAATCAGGTTCTCTAGTGAGTGAACATTATACTGAACTATATAATTATTGGTGAAACATTAAATAATTAAGAACCCTCTTTCCTCCTTTTTAAATAATTTAACTTGTGACTATATAAGAATTTTCCTTATTGAATTCACTGTTTCAGGGGCAATTTCCAGGTAAAGTACATTAGTTCTGAACCTGGATAATTGAAGCACTTGGAACTTTGTTGTAATTGCTAATTAAATCTATGCTTTTCTCATTGCTTTAATTGTAAACTCTATTGATAAATTCTATTTCTGTTTGCATGCTGCAGGTCAGTTGATCTGACCGAAAAAAAAATTACTAGTTAAAATCAGGAAACAATTCTTGCATATACAAGCTGCTGTAATTGCTTATCTCTGTATTTCATTGTAGATAGACACTCAGAGAGTCTCACATAAAATAGCGCTGTGGGAACTCTATAGCAGGTATTCTCAATTTGCAAGTGAGATCAGCTGGCCTGAAATCTCTAACTGGGCTCTGAAAGCTGGTTTTTGCATTGAAGTACAAGTTGTAAAATGAACAGGTATGTTGAGGAAAATGGTCCCATAATACTTGGTCCCTTTTCTGACCATAGCATCACTTCAAGCATTGTGCTGGGGACTGTTGTACGTACAGGGGAGTGCAGCAAATAACAATGCGACAGATGATTTGATTCTGCTGACAAGTCCTGCAGACTTCTGTTCTGTAGCCGTGTATTTGGGGCAGAATGAGATGCCTCACTGTGCAAAAACCTCGTTCTGCAAAACCAAACAGCAAACAAACAAAAAGTTGCACCATGCCATGGTGTCTCCTTCAAGATCCTCTCTTATTCTCATTGAGGCTCAGTGAGTGTAATAGAGGAGCAAAGTGACTTAGGAACCTCTGATCTTTTTAGTTCAAATTAGTTTAAAAGCTATTCATCTGGAACAAGCCAAAAAGGGGAGAAGGGAACTCCAGCCTGCTGGTGTCAGGTATAATGGTTGGTTATTAAAGCCCATTGAGGGTGGGGGAATCAGTGGGAAAAGTGGCTCTTTTCTTAAATTGGGGATGTTTGTGGAAAAAAGTCAGTACGTTTCAAGAGGGAGAGGGGATCAGAGTATTAAACAGCAATGTGAATCAAAAAGCTCTTGTTTTTTTATTGTTAAAGAGAACTCACTTGTTATTTTAGCAAAAATCCAGATCTTCTGGAGACAAATGAGATAATGTCAATGATTTCTCTTTACCTCCTGGCAAGTTTTTCAGGGGAAAACAGTATGACCATTCCTGCCAGTATTGGGGTTACTTGGTGTTTCTCAAAGTGAAACTAGTGCTAGTGGAAGATGTTTAACTTCACATATCCATTACCCCCCACCAACAGTATCCTCATGGGTCTGCAGTAAAGGCTTCTGGATTTGCAGAAAGGGTAACACCGCAGTGACTGGACTGGTGTGCAGGGGTTCACTGTTTTGTGGACCTCTTAAAAGTTACCTGTGGCTGCACATTGAGACCCACCAATCTGCTGAAACACGTAGTAGGTCCCAGTCCAGCAGGACACTTCAGTCTTGGTTTAAATGATCCTAACTTGAATAGTTGGTGCACGTGTTTCGTTTCAGCCCGCATAAGGTGCAACTTGTACTTAATGATATTCTGACTCTGGGCCTTGGTTAATTGTCAGGCTGAGCCGGTTTTGAAACAAGCCAGGAGTGGAAGGGAAGGTCCAGATCTCTCACTGGTTCCCAAGTTCGTGTATACAGACATGGAATACATATTTACAAATCACATTTAAAATGATTAGTTACTTGGATTAAATACATTCAGACATATTGCATGGCTCTGTTTTAACCATCTCACAATATAATTCATTGCACACTTCACTACTTGCTTTATTAAAGCCAAACTTAAATGTGTTCAAAACAAACATATTGCTTTTGCATTTGAAATATTAATCTTTTGGACTGCAGTAAATTCATTATGGTACAGAATACTTCATTCCTTGATTACTGCTGTGAAAAGACACAATACTGATTCCCTAAACACTCATCAAATATTCGATAGCTCAAAAATTCAGGAGGATGTGATGGAATTGTTATTCCTCCAGGGAGGGCATATAAATCTATTTTATTATTTGCAAAGAAAACCATTAGTGATTAGTTACTGTATCTCAGGTACTCAAATCATCTCTAAAGAAGTTAAAGTAAAAATGAATTTTAAAATAACTTTTAGCAATGCTTTCATCATTAAAATTATCTTGATAATGATGAGTGATGTTGATACCTCGATCATTCAAGAGCTTTAGCAGTGCAGGGCTAGAGTTTTAAAGGTAATTAGGTACTTGGCAGCAAATAATGCCACTAACAGTATTTTCAAAAGTATGTGGGATAAAAATTAAGGGTTTTACAGGTCTTTTACTGGGATGCATTCTTAATTTTCTTTTCCAATACTATCTTTTTTTAGGGTTGTTGAAAAAAATTCTGTGTAGCACTTTTAGATCTATGTGTGTGTGTTATATGTGTATAAATGTCTTTATATTTACTACTAACTCATGTATACAGAGATTTGTTCTTCCATAAAACAAATAGTAATTATGGCGTTGCTTTTTGTAAGATTTTTTTGGTAGTAGTTCTTGGTGTGCTTCATGAAGGCAATCAATAACTCACTTTTCACAGGAACCTAAATGAGCTATACACAGAATAAATTGGTGGAACACCGTCAAAGCCGTTGAATACTTGGCACAAATATGCTTTTTTTAAATGTGCATTTCTCAAATAACAGAATTCAGCTTTTAGCTTCCCTAGAAACCTTTTTCTTCTCTCTTCTTCCCTTTCATTAACTATTTCATGGGTTTGCCATCATAACCAAATTAATTCAGTGAGTAAGTGCTTCAAATACAATAGCTGTGGAGAAAACCATATCTGGTAGGAGACCAGGTTCATGTGTCCCCATCTCAATTCCTGGCAATTCCCTAATTCCACCTCCCCTTACTATAATGCTTTTCAAAAGTCTGAGCAAAACTAGCTTCATTTTGAAAATGAGAATGGAGAGGGAGGTGTACACTTTTCCTGAAACGTTAGATCCACCTACATGAAGCATAATCGGTGCTTCAGTGTTTAGGCAATATCTTAAAGGTGATTTGCAGTAGTTCAAATAACATGTAGCATCATTAACATGCAGGGCATCATCCAGAGTCATTGAGAGGCTTTTCATTTATTTTAATAGACTTCAGATACATGTAAAGACCTTAAAATTAAATTACAGTATTAATTCTTTTAATGGTTACATTAGAAGCCGTGGTGTTTTATTAGTAGTAGCTTATGAATAATAAAACTATTATTATTGATTAGCAGTATTATTTAGTAATTAGTACAGGTATTTTTTATTATCTTCATAACATGAAAATGTGTGCAGGCTAAAGCTGCTTATTCACTGCCTTTGGAAAGTATAATTTATATTTGTCAAAGTGTACGCACATGTGCTAGTAACTCTACATGTAACAGAAGACAAACAAAACAATTTGAAATGTGTTCTTACTCACTAAGTCCAGTTTCCCAGCATTTTTAAATTGTCACAACTGTGTAAAACCATTAATTGTTACCGATAAAAGCAGTACTAGGGCTTTTAAACGATCGAAGATTAATATAGAGATACAAAGGAGCTACCCTGAGGTACAAAGACCAGCAAGTCAGAGTAGGTAGATGCGGTCAGTGCAGCACTGAGAGTACATTTTTCTGAGCAACACCTCATCCAATATATGTGATGATGTATAGTAATATGAAGCATCTCTGGAGCAGAAAATTATGCTCCTAATTTTCCAGTAAATAAATGGAGATAAAATTATCAAAATACAAAAGTGATTTTGTATCATGGAGAATTTAAATATAAAATTATGAGAGCTTCTTAAAGTCTGTGGGATTTGAGTTGATTTCAGTACATGAATGGCACTGAACAGCCTCCAAAGGTGGTCGCTTTAGCCAAAACACGCAAGTTTGGGTACATACCAATAAGTATTCATGCTGATCAAAAAACTTGCACTGAAACCCTTTTGATTGGAAGTTGGGTTTGGGTAGAAGATAAAAATTCATGGAAAGTGTCTGTTTCTAAAAAATATATTCTACCTTTCTATTAAAGAAAACAAAAAAATTTTAAACTAAGCCCAAAATTCAGATTTTTATTTCCACTTGTGTTAAAAGTTTCTTTGGGAAATATGAATATTTTTGAATATTTTATGTAAAAGAAGAGAAAGGGGAAAACAGATGGGGAATAGCTCTGTGAATAATATATATATATGTATCTATCTATCTACAGTTTCAATTTTGGTGCTTACTGAGTTTCAAGTGCTTAACAATGAGACTTTAACCTTCTTCTGATCCATACCTTTGCCCAGATTGATCATGTTTCAGGTATCATTTAAGAGTAAAATTGCTGTTTACAGCAGAGATTTTTTTAAAAAATAAAGGCTTCATGTAATAAAGTTCTTCATCTTTTATTTTAATAGGTCAATGAGTAGGCTGACTCTCATGAGTACTAAACAAACAATTCCTGATGAAGTCTTGAGTTTAAGAGAGAAGCTTCTAAAGGTTTTTAGCTGTGGAGGAAGATGCTGTTGTGACATGGCCAGAGCTGCTGCATCCCTTTCTTGAAGATCATTGCTTGGAGTAGGGCAGAGAAGCAAAGGAAATACCAGACTGCGGGGGTGACCCCTGGGACTTCACTGAGCAAAAGCCGTGAGCACTTTGGGGAGCACAGGGAGCTGGGAAGGGGTCGGGGCTGTGAGCCCAGTGGTGTTCATCACTCACATGCTGTTGGGCTCAAGAAACAAAGATTTTGTTAGTCAGCTGAATTGCACTGATGAAACACTGGCCCTTTCACCTGTGGGGTTATTTTGGCAGATAATCTTCAGTACTCCAAATTTTCTGTCCGTTGACAACAGCACTGATACATACCTTTGCTGCTGGGATCACTGCACAGAGCCTGGGCTTCTGGTAATGCCTCGTTTCAAATCTCATGTAAACACGAGCGGAGTTTCTCTTGATTTTCAGGGTACTGTGGGTTTGGGCTTTCTCATTCACATGGCTGCACATTTGTCATGGCTTATCCATGAGAAGGCGTCCACGTGGCTCAATGTGGGACTACTAAGAGCAGAGGTGTTCACACAGCAGCCTGAACATCCTGAGCAAGTGTGCTTGGAGGAATGAGGTACAAATGCGTGAGCGAAAGGGGGGCTGGATTTGGAGGCAGACAGACTGACAGGGCGGCTGAAACAGATCGTTCTTGGAAGCAAACACATCGTTCCGCTTCTGCTTGCCTGTGTTCTGCCAAGAGGCATTTACAGTCTCTAGATCATGATGGCTGCAACCTGCTGTGTTGAAACTTTTCTATCCACAGGCTGACTGTGCAGCGTAGAAAGATAATCTACCTTATGTGCACTTATCTTCTTCAGTGCCCAAGCAATCGTCTTCCTTTCCCTTCTTCTCTTCAGCTCTATGAACTCTTTCACAGTATTTTCCAATAAGGCAGAAGAGCAGGAAGGCTGATTTTGTCAGATGACCTCCAAAATGCAATACTTTCAATTAAAGCCTTTTTGTTAGGTTGAGGTTTAAAGGATATGGGCTGTATAGAAAGTGGTGTCATGCAGTTCTTTTTACAGTGCAGAGCGAAATACCAGAATGCACAGAGAGTCTTTGACTTTTATTTTGGTTTTAAACTCGGATATATCTAGAGAAATGAACTTCCAAAGTGTCTGGAAAAAACCTCTAATTGAAGGTAAAAATTAGATCTTTTTTTTTTTTTTTCCAAGTGCACTGTAAATGCTTTCTTAACTGCAAAGTCTGAGATCATAACTCATAACTGGTGCTGTCGCTTCTCTGGGTTGGATGCAGTAGCAAGGAAGGTGGCTAACAACGGTGATGGGTTATCGAGTGACTTTTACTTTTTTGTGTTAAATCACAGTCCTTTGCTCCAATTTATTTAATGGAAACATCACAATTATTGATGCTAGGAAGGAACTGTAAACTTTCTTGCTGTTGAGAGAACTTGGACTCCAAAGTTGGGCAACACTACAAATTTGAAAAACACTCTCTGTATATTTTATGGGGTCTCTCCTCAATATCTTGAGCTATCTGTTGTAACCATTAATGAGAGCTGGTTGTGCGCATTGCATGGGGAATAGATCTCTGTGCTCTTCTAGTTTAATGTTCATTTGAATGTCAGTATCACTGTCTTTGGGTTTACAGCATTGTAAACGTTTCTGAGTTGCAGCTTTTTTTGCTTTCCCAATGCTTCTTAATTGATTAATGTATTACGATTAATCCCAAGTGGGATGCCATTATTAACTTGCTTCATTAAATTACATACCAATTTGTTAGCTCTCATTCTCATAATTGTCCCCTTATATTTTAGTGTTTTTATTTTAATAACTTGCCCTAAGAACTTGATCAGCATACGTTTGTGTACTCTTGACTCCCTTTCCTTCCTGTCACCCTTGATGTTCAAAAGTGGAGTCAGTTTAGGAATATTTATAGTGTCTAGTGTCAGCATCTTAAACACAGTAATTTACTTCTCTGTGATTTAAAAATATCCTGTCTTAAAGAAAAAAAAAAATCACTTTTGTAACCATGCCATAAAAATGTTTAAATCGATAGAAAAATATCTTGTGGAGTTTTCATTACCAGACTCCTGAAAATGACACTTAGATGTCTAATATGTAAAAATTACCATCGTCAGTCTATAATCTCACCCCCTCTGTGGCTCAGGAAGATTGATATTCAGGAAGTCTGCTGATTATAACCATTAGACTAAAAAACAAATTAGTTCCCCTGCTACAGTAATGCTTTTTGTGTTTTACTCACTGGTGTGCTTTGTTGATGCATCCCTTTGCCGCTGCCAAACATCACAAAGCAGGCCTAGAGCTGGATGCCATGAGAGCTGGGTCAAAGTGGAGGGACCCCCAGCCTTCACGCAGGCTCCTGTCACTCGCTAGTTGTCTACTTTAGGGAAGGGACAACAGCTCCTTGTAGAATCTCTCTCTCTGTGCCTTTGAGCATTGAGAAGCCATTGAACGTGGCTTGTTTTCTTTGCTGCAAGTACCTTTTCTCCTCCCTGTGATAGCAATGGTTGCTTCATCCCTTTCCTTCTTACATGTTCCAAATCTGGTGCATTTTGACTTGACCTTTTTTGTTTAAAAAAAAGAGAGAGAGAGAGAGAAGCTGGAAATAAAGCATCTATTTTTTGCTATCCAAGTCTTCGGAGAGTTTTGCTAGAATTGATCTTAGTTACAGAATCAGAGAAGATGTAAAACTGTACATTCATCACCTTTGCTTTCTCCTCTCCCAAGAGCAGCAGCTGCCTCTGATAAGTCCCTATTTTCTCCCTGTTGTTAAACATCCAGCCAGGATTCCAGGAAAGTAATTTTTTATGCCTGCCTGCCTACCTCTTTTTTGCATTTAATTTGATTTCTTTTTCTGCAAAAAACGTCCTCTGTAGCCATCCAGGACTCATACCCCATTTGTCTCTCAGAGGACTAATCAAGTATATTAAATGTGGTTTACATTCATGGGACATAGATGGAGAAATCTAACATTTCAGTTGGGAAACTCCAGCTCTTTGGTCCACAAGTTGCCCAGTTCTGCAGGATTTTGCACAGGATTTGTGCACCCCTTAGAAAAATTACACTTGTTTTCATCCTCTGTATCTTCCATGAAACTGTAGAGTCTTCATATGTCTTTGGTTACCAAAGTTAGTGTTATGGCACATTTTAAGTGAAGGTGGGCACAGGATCTACTCATAAATGATTGCCTAGTTTCACTTTGTGCCATAAAAGAGAGATTGGTTGTAAAGTCTGAATATATAAAATAGATGGGTAAAATTGAGGTTTCCGTTGCCTTTAGATCTTCTGGCTCAGATGAAAAAGTTATTCTTATTAAATTTAAGCTGTTCTGCCTGAAGAATTATTACTGTAGTTCTCAGATATAACAGTGCCAAGTTTCTCCTAGTATTGGCAATAATAAACAATGCAAGCTTCAGACAGAATTTCCTGGGTAGCATACCAAATGTTCTAGAAAGCCTTCTCGGACAGCAGCTAATACATTTTTAATACAAATAAAACATAATTCTTTAGTCTCGTTTCAGTTTGATCCCTAAGGTGGAAAAAGTATACCAACTATGCATAATTCACGTATTTGTTTGAAGTGTTTACCCAGATACTCCATTCACAAAGTCTCTTTTTGTTAATAGGTTGCTGTGAGATGTAAGAATCACTTAGGGCTCGCATTGTACAAATAAATGGAACGTGTCATTTTTGTACAATCAGTGAGGTGGTTACGTAGTCATCCTAACCCTGCCTTCGTCTGCGCTGCCCATCCCATTCATCCTTAGCCAAGTCACAGAACAGGTCTGGCTGAAATGTCGGTATGTTTTTCTCAGACCGTATGTGATGTGAAAGCGTGCAAGGGAGGGAAGAAGAGCAGTTGGGAGCAGCGGGTGCTACCCACCCCTTTCAGGGACAGCATGGGTTGGTGTCAGGTTGGTGTGTCCATGTAAGCACCACCCTAGTTATTACCAGTGATATGTGTGATTTCCTGTATAATTCCTAAACGTTACACATGATGCAGAGCAAGCATGCAGGAAAATATCCCTCAGTAATTTAATTATGATCTATCCTAAATTACCGTAAATCCAGTGTTACAGGTTACTGCCGGAGGGTCGAGTTGTTGCTGGTTTTTGTCATCTGTAGTTTCTGTGCTGCAGGACAACTGTGGGAGAGATGATTATCGAGGGTTTTCTGAGCCAGTGGTTTTCTTTCCAGGGGTCAAAGAAAGGCAATGGAAGTAAATCAGAGTCTAGTCTGGTCCCTTGCTCTATAGCTTTGTACGGAGGTGGACATTTGTACATATGGCTGATGGCTTAACTGATAATGCTGATGGTGCATCACCCCCCAAAATAATTCTGCAGCCGAGATGGCAGCTTGCCCAGAGCAATCCTTGTATCTGATGTTCTACCTCCTGTGAATCTAAATCAGAAATCTTGAAGTTCATAGGGTAGAGTTGAGGGTGTCTAAACCTGGGAACCCTTTTACAGCATAATTTTAGTAGCTTTCAGACTTATCTTCTACATCTGAGATTCACTGAAAAGCACAATAATCCAACTGAGGTGATGAGTCTGGAATGAGTTCAATGGTCCCCGTTTGAGTGATATTAAACCTCCCTTTGTTTTAAGTTCAGGTGTGCTTGTATCGGAGTTCCCAGAACAAAACCAGCAAAGAAGCTGGCATGTGTTTTTATGCACTTTAAGCTCTACTGGAGATAGATAAGAGTCAAGAATACCAATCACCATCTTACTCTATGATGAAAATTGAAATATGTGTTAAATAAAGATGGCTTGAATCTCTTCACAGCACCTCTGAACAGTGAGTTTTCAGAGGCTTGCAAGATGGAGCAGAATTTTTCCTATGAGCTTACGCTGTTTGCAACTGTTTCACAGCTCTGGGAACGCTGAGAAGCCAAAGAAAAGCTGCCTGGCTGATAGCATCAGAAAAGTATTTAGCTGCTGATTGTAACCGTACCATTTCTGCACATCAAAAATGCATTGTAATGTAGTCATTATCAAGAGTAAAGAGACTTTCTGAAAGAAGGTCTTGGTTTTGCAACATCTGTACTGTTTTGTACTAACTGGAGATTTGGCAAACTGTTCTTTATGAGTAAAGTAAAATGATATACCACATTAGAAAGTAGCTTGGTTATTAGAAAGCTCGGTCTTGCTTCTGATAAAATGGATTTTTTCAGCGTAAAATTCATCTTTACTTGCTGCAAGAATATTGCTAGAAGAGATTAACTTTGGATCTCAGTGTATTTTATAGTGTGTCTTATGTTATTTTAAGGCTGTAAATATATTAGCTGATCTGTAAGCTTCGCTTAAGTTACTGCTTTCTGGGTTTTTGAAAAATAGGATCATGTTATACAGGAATCAGGATGATTGAATTAAATCACCCCTTTTGATATTTATGTTCTTGGAGTGTCATGCTACCAGATCAATATTTAAAATAAGCTACATGGGTAAGTGTTGATTAGAAAGCAAAGCTCCATAACCCTAACAGCTAAGCTAGTAGGGTTTTTTGGTGTATTTTATCTGTGGTTTGTATGGCATTATGCACATGCTTGTGTATTAGAAGCAGTCAACATAAAATTATTTTCTTACTTCTTCCTCCCCCCTGTGTACCTTGCCACCTGGCAAACCTCCTTTATCATATCTAGATCCAATAAAAACATCTAACGTAATTTGAAATGCTCTTGTGTGAAACATGATTAGACTACATCAATCACTTTTCAGAGATTTTTTTTTCTGCATTTTGTATTCTAAACTGCTAAAAACACATGCTTTTATATCCTGCTGCATTTCATGGAAGACATGAGCAGACAGATAGTTCCCCATCTTGGGTGAACCAGTCTTGTTAAGTACTCTCCCAAAGTGCATACCAGTCAAATTAAGTTTTAGGTTAACATTTTGGAATGCTCTCCTCTTGCCAGCTCATTACCAGTGATATGGCTAAGCAAACTGTTGTCTTCTGCTATTCTAGGCATCTACAGAGATTTCTTATATTTCAGCTAATAAGCTTACCTTCTCTAATACCACATGGCCCACCCTGCCTTATGGCTAGACTTGTCTCTTCTCGTAACTTGGGCAGAGAATTAAAGGCCAGAAGTAAAGCTGGCTTTTAAACCTGTCTAGGTAGAGCTGTTTGGTGGTCCCTGTGTTGTGGATGGAAACACCCATCATTTTTGAGTCTGAACTCGCTCGTTATCTAGCCCTGCTCTACAAAACACCTCAGGTCGATACCAATACCTGTCTGTGGACAGATGGTGGTGGGAGAGGGAGGTGATGCCCGGGCAGGTGGCACCACCTTGGTATGCTGCAGGGCCATATGGGCACTGGGGTTTTAGAGAAACTTGGTCTGTGCATGCAGTACAGCTGGCTGCTACCACACCTGTCTAATAGAGTTGCTGAAAAGCTATATAAGTTCATGCTGAGCTATGGAGATTATCTCTGTCAGCTGTTCTTGTGTCAGAAGCAATTTTTTTAATGCTGCATTTATGTCGTAAGTGCCCAGCCTATGCCTACCTTTTAGGAAGTAGCCTCTTTTTTCCTTCATTACTGCTTGCATTGCATTTGAGGCGTATAACTAGTGTCTTACCCTAAAAATAGAAGATCTTTTTTATGCCTTTGTTGTCATGCCATATATTTAAAATGTTTGCTGCCTCCCTTAAATCTGAGTGTAGACAGAGCTGCAAATGCAGATGTCTCCTACCAGTGTGCTGGGGTTACAGACCAGTCTGCAAAGAACATGGGAAGCTACGGCATCAAGCTTTCAAGCACTGGTGCTTGCTGCCGTTAGCTCTGGAAAACCTCTTGTCCTCACAGCAGCCGTCAGTGCAATGCTTCTCATATACATGTTACAGCTGGTCTAGGATTCAAACTGTGTTGAGTCTCGGGCATTTTGGGGAGAATTGCCCGTGCAACCTGGCAGTGAACATATCCCTCTGTGCCAGCCTTCTGAGGATTGCCTTTACAGAGCATTGGCTTTTTAGCTTGCTCCGTACCAGCTCAAGCTTTTGGCAGGGAAAAGCCTAATGCAGATTGTGGTGTCAGTCACAGGTGGTCATGTGAGGGTGGTGACAGATTTTGGGGAGATAAGAAACTTTTCTAGAAGTGGGTACCAAAACTGGGGTCGTGGCAAAGCATGTGCAAGAACCTAGATGGTCCAGCTGACTGGCCACAGCGTTGGCGATAGGATCATAACCAGTGTACGTGATCTGTGCACACTCAGGAGTTAAAGTGCTGAGGTGTGATAAGAAGTAAAAAAGGAGGAAGTAAACACCTCAAATTAATAGGCAGGTTCTCTGGCAAGCAGATTGAGAGAGTGTGTGAGAGTAGAGGAGATGGAAGACTCTTCCTGAGAGCGTTCCTGTGTACACCCACCTGCAGGAAACATCTTCAGTGCTCTGGGTCAGACTAGACTTGTTCAAAGAGCACCTTTTGTTCTAACCATGTTTTAAGTTGGGTTTTAAATCGTGTTCAGTTGCATTTCATTTCTTCTCTTGTACCTTTCCCTGAGATTTTGAGATTCTGGCAATTTTGAAGTTATATCCTGTGTAGGAGGAGGGCTTCCTGACCAGAGACAGAGCTTGAAAACCCCCTTCATAGATGGGTCATGCTCCACAGGAGCACCGGAAAGCTGTAAGAAGCCCGTGGAGCGGAGGCATGAAGGCTAGAGCATCCTGAGGAGTTCTGTGGCTTTAAGACTATCACCTACTCGCAGTGATTGAATAGCATTCACTTTGCCACTGCTGAAATGTAGAACATCTTGAAACAAGCATACATGTCATGTTAGTTTTTGTATTTCTTTGTATTTCAAGAGGAGGAAACTGCTGCCACAAACTGAATGTTTCCCAGGCTTTTAATGCACTTACATTCTAAGTGCTTTTTTTTCTGCACAATAATTTCCCCATTTCCTCTAAACACAAGCTATGATACTTGTTGAAATGTTTTTGTAAGGAACTGAGTTGTTGGGTCATTCTAACCAAGTGAAAAATAAACAGCTTGACATATGATCCTCACTGTTGTGTGTAGTGTTACACCAGGTGAAATAGGGGGGGGCTGAGCTGTACTTTTGTTGGTGCAGGAACTTGAGCAGCTTAGAAGTGGCTGAGAAGAAAATTGCAGGCCACATCCTGCCACTCTCTAATTCAGTGGCTTTTAGGAGATTGAGATGGGGACTGCCTCATCTCACCTGCTTCTCAGGGTTCTATTGCTGTGACTACCCTGCTGCTGGTAGCCACCCTGGCTCAAGGATGTGGCTCTCAGTCCACCTGCACTTCATGCGCGCTAGCTATGGAGTCCTTGGCAGTCCTGGAGCTGGTGTCCTTGGCACCCTGTCTGCTGGCATCCAAGTTTCCGTTGGGCGAGCTCACTCGCCACCCTCAGTAGCCAAGGCTACTTCTTTTTCTTGTCTCCATGTCCGGGTAGGGGTGGAAGGGCACAGGGACTTCCTTGGTGATGCAGGAGGTGGAGAGGAGGAGGTGGCAGAGTCGTGCAAGGGGGTATGTGGAATGGTTTGGGAAGAGAGGATGCTATAGCGTTGGAGGAGACAGAAACAGCTCACTGGGTGGGAAGAAAGCGAGGAGGAGGTGGCAGGTGGGAGATGGAAGAGGGAGGCAACTCAGAAATGAGAGCGGAGGCAGAAGTGAGAAAACTCTGAGGATTAGCTGGTGCTTTCTGCTTTAGGTACCGTGAGCACTGAACTGTGCAAGTTCATAGCATTTTGCAAAGCTGCACACATCTGCAAGAACTTAAATGACACTGAAAATTTACAAAAGATAAGTAAAAATGGACGAACTTGCTTGAAAGAGAATTACAAATACAAAAATGTATCATAGTTGACAGACTTGTCCTCTTGTGCCAGAAAGCTATTAATGAACACTGTTGGGTTCTTGTACCGCAAAGATGCCTGGAAGCCTGAGAGCCCTCCCAGCCCATTGCTGCTACATTAGAGAAGGGGGATTTGCTGTAGCAAAAATTCCTGCAGCAGTTTCAGTAGATCAGTTCACACCAACTTCCTTAAAAATGAGATGAAAGGAATGGTGAGCAAACTACTTTGGAGTTTGATATTTCAAAGCAGGACATAGAAAAAATCTGCCCTGCAACAATTTGTTTTCACTGGATTTCTAATTTGATTGTGAACTGAGGTGTGGTTGTCATTGGGGAAGTGGCTGTGTAAATTAATTGACATTTCTGCATCCTTTGTGTTTGTGACTCATAGATGCCGGCTTGAGTCATCTCATACCAGCGGGCTGGAGGGAGCTGCTACTGTTGTGGGGAAGTGAGCCAAGGGCAATGCTGGGAGAGAAGAGAATGAGAAATTTTCATGTAGGGTGAATGAAAGATGCTGGGAAGCTGAGAAGACTCCTTTCCTTCATTTTAAAGGGGTGATTATTGTGACCTCTCTCACCAAAATCCTTCGTGTTGGCTGGAAGAGAGGGAAAAGGCTGGAAATCTCTGCTGCATCCTAGGCAAGCTCAGCTGGAGCAATTAAATTACAAACCCCTGGAAAATGCTGGGATTCCAGATGCCCATCTGAGCTGTTCCCTTCCACCCTTTGCATTTTGCCCAGCACATTTTCTTGTTTAGCCACTAGATTTCATTATTTTGTTTTCCAAAAAAAAAGCTGAAGGTACTTTTTTCTCAGTTGTACACGTTTGTGCCAAATTCAAGTCAGGAGCGGAAGAAAATGAAAGATAACTTCCATTCTTGGTTTCACAGTTTTGAGTTTAGCCTCTCCAAATGTGTGAAGCTGTATATCAAAGAGTGGGTGCTGTAGGATGACCTGGCTGTAGTACTCGTTATATTTTTTTCATTACACCATTTCATTTTCCTCCCTACTTAGGTCAAAAGGGTTATTTTTACCCCAAAACTCCGTAAATTGAGCAGATTGTGGAAATGCTAAAAGAGACCCAACTTTTTTTTTTTTTTTAAACTCAGATGGTAAGAACAGTTTATAACTGATGGCAGTTTTTATAAAATAGCCTCCATCCTGATAAAATGTTACCCCCTGGTGTGTCATTTTTCCAGCTGAACTGCTGGTAGGATTGAGAGATCTTGCACACTGCTGCTTAAATAAGTAGACTACATGCTCTATGAAGAAATCATATTATTTTCTCAAAGGAGAGCAAGTAGGCTCGGTGCACCAAAATTGCTTTAAATAAACTTGCAGCTACTCTAGCCTTTTTTTTGTGCAGCTGCAGATGGTACAGTCTATCAATCAAGCTTTTCCAGCTTTGAGAATCTGCCACTGAAGCTGTCTCTCCTCTGTGTTGCAATTACGTTTTTCTCTTTTACAGAGCTTTGTGCCTTAGACATTCTGTTGCTACTAATCAGATTGTTCTTTTGGGCTGCAGATATCTTTTGTTTTCCCTCAGATATATGCATATTAAGATCTTTCAGTAATTTGTTAATTGAGTGTGCTATTCACTTTCAGTAAATTAGCTGCATCATGCTTTCAAAGTGCAAGAATACTTTGGAGAAATTAATGCCTGCCTTATCACTGGAGTGAGTCAAAGTTTGGGCAAACGAGTGGCTTACGAAAAGAAAGGAAAATACATTGCTGGCTGTTTCTTACCAGCCTGGTGGTTGCAAATGTTGTGATAGTGAATGGAGGTAATGCTGGGGGGGGAAGGCTGCAAAGTCTTCCTCAGCTGGGTGAGCTGATCAGTCAGCTGCCAGCATGTGTACAATACACGATCAATGTTTCTATCCACTAACAAAGAAACTCGGTGTGCACAAACATAACATACTCTGACCTGAGTTATCAAGCAGTACTTAACTCTACCTCTGAGTTTCATGCTCTTGCTTTTTTTGAGACAGTCTCTTACATTAGCATGTTGCCTTGCAACATGCTGGTGCAAATTCTGTTGCATGTTCTTCTGAGGGAGCCTGTGCTGTCCCTTTGCTCATTTTATGACACTGATATTTCAACCAACCTTTGGTGTAAAACTGGTTATTTATGCTTCTTATATTTTCAAGCATCCCTTCTGGACGTAATGAAAGTGGAAGTTGCTGATCTATAACCTAGTTTGTCCCATCCTTGTCCCAGGATGTCTGTAACTAACTCGGCTCCATAGGCAGCAGGTACAAAGCGATGGAGGGCAGGAGTTAGGGCTGAGAGGAGTTGTGGTTGCAAGCAGCTGCATCACACTAAACCAAAGATGAGGGACAGCCAGAACACCTGACCCCAAAGTCAGTTCAATAGCTTTTAAAACCATTTTGGACTTCAAAAAAAAAAAAAAAGGGGGGGGAGGAGTACAGCTTCCTCTTTGGCACTGCTAGTTAATATCTCACTGTAGCTACCCTCCAAAACTGTGATGAAATATGAAGTTAATACATCACTAGCAAGCTTTCAGTCAGAATGATGTATTATTCAAAGTGGAATTAGCTAGAAGGATCAATGCACACCCATTACTCTATTTAAAATAATCATTGGAAGACTCATTAACTTTTTTTTCCCTTCTCTTCAAACAACATAGTGAATGAGACATCTAAGAACACCCCCTCCACCAGCCTATGCACCTCTGTGGCTTCACTATATTTTCATCCATAGCAGGATTATTAACACCTGAAGGCCAAAACCCAGATTTAGCTCAACAGAATTTGCCTTCAAATCACTGAACCTGAAACCAGTTGCCATAGGCAAAGGTGAACTCAGCTGTAATGCACATTTTTAAAAAAATCAAAGGTCATGGCAGTATCTGTGTGAAATAGTGCGTGTGCCAGCATAAGGCTCAGTGTCACATCTTGCCTGGGTACCTGTTATTCTCTCTGATTTTACACATGAGCAGCAACTTGAAGTATTAGGGGGCCTGTTTCCATTTCTTGTTTTCCCTTACAAATACATTCTGCAGGATAGTTACTTTGGGCAGTCCATTCATTACACAGCAAATGCTTTCTGTCTCCCAGCTCACCTCCGTCAGGCTACAGGCTCTTGGCCAGATTTGTCCTTTTACATCAACTCATACAGGAGATGTGCAATTATAGCATATATGGGGGAGACAGAAGAAAATATCATCTGTGGAGAAGCAGAAATACATCATTCTTGGATCATTTAGTGCTTGTGAAGCTGAAAAACTTAGAGTACCAAATCTAGCTTATCATTGTGTTGGGAGCTCTGTAGGCATTTTCTTGCCTTCACAGATAGCTCAGTGTGCTGTAGTGTCGACCAGTATCCCTTCTCACCTGTCTTCTCTTGAAAAGGTCCAAATAAATATTTCCTACTGTATTTTAAAGCAAAGCCCATGTAAACTTCATATCTGTTCATCCACATTCCAGATTCAGCTGAAATCTTTCACTTCCTTTTATTCAGAAATGTTTAAGGAATGAGATTTTTATCGACAAACAGATTTTGCAATGTGAACTTCAAAAGAGAGACAAGAGAGGTGAGACAATGGACTTTTTGTGCAGAGCAAAAGGGTGTATACCACAAAGCCAGGATGTGTATCCTTTCTCAGTGTTGCAGACTGATGCAGGGTTAAAGCATCATCGTTCAGAAGGGTTACAAGTAGGACCTACCCAAGCTGTTAGCTAGCTCTGAAATAATTTGGCCCCAAAGACATGAGTTTGAAGAGTTTCACAAGCAATATGCCAAGTACTTTCGCTTTGCTGAGGAAAGTGTTTCTTTTGACTGTGATTATCTTGGATTCTTTGAACTCCTGTTGCTGTCGTGTTAAAATACATATTGTGTGGCATAATGTTCACATTGACGGGATTCTTCTTGTTTTTATTCTAGAACAGTGAAAATCAGGTCCTTTCCCATAGAGATTGAGGACTGGCATCTGTCCAACACTACTGAGCTGATAAGAGAATAAGTTGTTTAACCATGTTGATTGTCCTGAAATGCTACAGGACAATTTAATCTCTGCAACCTAGTTAATTTATAATAGTTTTCTTTTTCTTCTTAGTTGTTTGTACAGAGTGTTTGGAGACTTGAGTATGTGGCTGATGAGCTGTAGATCTTAACTGCAAGCTGAATGGGAGCTGAAGGCATGCAGTTGGGGGAATATTACCCCTGACTTTCACCGTTGTAATTGAAAGTAGAATTTGACACATTGGCATCTCTCTGTGTCAGCCATTGTCACTGGCTTCAGCTGCCACAGTTAAGTATGTAGTCATTCATCCTTGGCAGACACTGTCCTTTACAGCACAAGAGGATGGTCTCTGGATGTTAATGCCACAGCACTCTGGGAGCAGCTGGCTATATCGAATTCAAGGCATGCAGATTGTCTTGGCCATTTTACTTAGCAGATGGGTAAGGCTTGATAGATTGAAGATTTAGTTTCCAAGTCAAGGGCCAAATGTTGCAGTGGGAGAGAAAAGTAAATTATATCACTATTCGGAGGGGAAAGGCTCAGGTACTGTATCACAAAATTGTTGCCATCCATTTTCCTCTGACTTGCACAAAATGCATGTCATTTTGCCTTTCAGTGTAACCGACTATGGCATTCTCCTTCGTTTTGCGATGCTTTGCAATACTGTCTGTGAGCCTATTTAATGAGCTTGAAAGCAGTTGCTGTAAATTTATGACAGTTTAATAAGTCTAAATGCCAGATTTTTTTTTTCAGGTGGAAATGAAAGGGAAATTTGTATTTTGTATCCCCAAATAGGTGGATTTTCTTCTGTTCTTTTTTCCCCACACTCTTTTCTTCAATACAACAGATCTATTTGAACATGTTTTAAAAGGAAAGTGTATTCCTTATTCCTGCACTGTTCAAGCTATTAATATTCACCTACTTTTCACAAGGTCACTGGTATCAGTGATCATTAGAGAGCTTTGTGGTGCTTCCCCCAGCCCTTCTCGAGTTGGTTGGTGGGAGGATAACCTGACTTTCGGAGGGGCTGCCCAGAGTAATGGGAAATTGAGGGAGTCTGGTCCTTTGGGCAGGGGTCTTGGAGGTAAGATCTGATGCTGCTGTGTGGCCTCTCTAACTGCCTCAATGTGTGTTTAGGGGTTCCCCTGGTTTTATTTGCTATTGTTCCTAAAATAAGCATTGTAAGCACAAAAATTTTGCCTGAGACTTTTTTTGTTCTCCTTTATAGAACTGTTTCCAGCAGAAAGACAGGTCATGGATTACTTATGTGACTTTATCATATGGTTTACATTATATAGCATGTCGTATAAATTTTAACACTTTACACCTCTGCTGATTTTTGTAAAACCAGAGGCTTCAGGAGGATCTGAGTTTGTCCTATAAAATAATCAGATTAACAGAGAGCTTTGGCTACATAATGTACAATGAATGACAGAGAATGAGAACCGAGGTTTTTTAATGCATTGGGATATGCTGAGCTTAGTACTACTGTAACACTGGGGCTTTGTATAGAGTAGTACCTTACCCAGTAAAGTCTGGTTTTACATGCTGTGGCTTGGTGCCTGTACTAGCATTGTCAGCCTGGCTGTGGTGCTGTCTGTCCTCTCGTCACACTCCTGCTCTGCTCCTTTGCTGGAACTTTCCTCTTTGGAGTATTAATAACGTTATCCTGAGAAGGTGCTTAGCTCCCTGGCCTGCCTCCTACCCTATGGACTCCAAGGGTAAGGCTGTAGGAGCAGCACTTTCAAACAAGTGGACAACAGGTTGTGCTGCTGAAAGGTGTTAACGCTGCTGTCAATAGAGTTCATGACTGATCAACCTTGTTGTTCACTGAGGAATGAATCGTTTCTCAGTCCTCGCATTAGATGCGGGAGTTGTAAGTAAATGCAACCTGTCTAGGGTAATGTTTTCCACCATGACTTCACTTGAAGAACATCTCTGTTTTATGACTGCAGAATGGGGTCACTTGTGCGTTACCGCTTCCTACATTGCAAATGCTTGTTTTATTCATTGCATTAACATCAAGCCATTCGTTCTACTCAGAATGGCATGTGCACCAGGTATGGAAGTCACCCAAAGGGTATGATAAACAAAGAGATTTTGCTTCCTCATGTCATGTTCATCCCGTATTTACCCTATGGTGAGAGCTCTGTTAGCACAGGAAACCGCTTAATGATATCTCTGTGTTTATTTTTCCCTTGCGCTTAGCATGATAGTTACCTATTTATTTCTGCTGAAGAGGATTACAGGCATTTTTCAATTATAAATGGTGCACACAAGCATTATTTATCCTGTTTACTGCAGACCTAGAGAGTGTTAGTCTTGAGCAAAAGCATCTTGTTCAGGAAAGAACATTTGTAGTAGTGGTACTGTGGGTATTTTAGGGCAATTTCAGGATGGTTTTCCATCTGTCCATTAATACTTGCTGTGCAGCATGCTCATGACCAGCAGCATAGCGATTTTGTGTTTGTGCATGAAATTCCTGTGCTTGAGGAATTTTCATTCGTGATGTTTCTCCTGTGTTAGCCTCTTGAAGGAGGAGGGGGAAACTCATTGCTCATCTCTCACGGGAAAAGAAAAGCTTTGCGCAGCTTTGGCAGGCGGGTGTTGGGTGAAGCCTAAGTGCTGAGACCCAGTTACAGATGTATGGTCTTTCTCTAACTCTGCAGCCAAGACATCATGAGAAATGTGGCGTGTAAAGGCAATCTGAAGAGTTCATTGCTGTTTTCCTTCAGGATATATTCATAAGATAATAAAAAATACACCGCTGGAATACAGATTATATAACAGAGAAAGATAAGAACAGTTTGTAGAAGGGTACAAGCTCAAGCTTCATGACATGGAATCAGAAAGGAGGTCAGAGGGACACTTCTTGTTCTAGAGATTTTTGTCCTTTTTTTCCTTCTGCTTTTTTTTATCCCTTCCTTCCTTTTAAGTATCAGCTGTTGTCAGAGGCAGGATTCTTGTATGGATGAATCTCTCATCTCAACCAGCGTGGTAGCTCCAGGCCAGTTAAACCAGAGATGTACAGCAATGGGGATAGAACTTGACATTCTGGGTTTCAGAAACCTCCTTTTCTCTATGAACACAGACAGAAAAAAGATATGGAGAAGTGCAAAAAAATAGAGAGGAAATACAAGGTGTTTGTGGAGGGGTTTTTTAAGAACTTGAAGAAAAAAAGATGTAAGAAAAGTTTTGCTCTGAAGCATGAAGCATTCCACAAAATGAGAAAACTTTTGGGTGCTTTTCTAATGGTCTTGCCAAGATCCTGAAACAGTTGTAGTGAGGTGTGGGAGAACAGTATGTGAGTATAAGGAAAAAAGAGGAAAAGCACCTGGAAAGAAAGAAGGACTATATCCCATACAGGTCTGAACTGACATCTCCGCAAGTAGTACTTGTTTGCATGTGATTTTTAAAGAAATGTGAGATCCCACTACCCATACCATCAGAGAAAACATGATTACAGATGCATGGAGCATTTGCTTTCCAGCCCGCAAAAGAAATAACGTGACTGTTGATTTCATGTTATTGAAGAACACAGCACATTTGCAGAATGTGCTATCAAAAAGATTGCGTAGCTGGATTTATATAGGCATACCACCTCAGCAGATTAAAGGGGCACTGCCAAGGCTGAGGTTAAGAATTGATCTACTTTGACAGAAAATCCCAAAAGGAAGAGTTTTAACCTTTAGGATTCTTTCCATCTATTTGCTTTCTTCAAACTGATTGCAACTGTCACCAGAAATAAAAACAAAGCAAACAAAACAAAACTCTTTACAACTTATGGTTAGGCAGCAATAAATAAAACATTGTTCAAGTCCAGTGCAAGTTTTTCTTACGGTCTTGTACTAAATTGCTCGTAGCTTTTTTAATGATTGGAGTTTTTTTCAGTGGTAGCCATGGCTAGGAGAAACCTGAATAAATGGAAAAGATGCAGGAACGTGTCCTGCAACAGCTCTGCATTGTTAGTGTTTACTGTTGATTTGCCGGAAGCCAGACAGAACCTACAAAGTGGGTCATTGGGTTCAGTGTACTGTGATTATTATTTATACAGAATCCGAAGTGTACAGAGCACCCCTTTGGGCATATAAAAGTTCATGCTTCAAAGAGCTTGCAGCCTTTAGGGCTAATAATATTATTGCCAGTAACATCTAAGCTGTATATATTTCAAAGCTGCTGTTGCTACTTTCATAATTTTATTGCATATCTTGCCCTGCCTGATGGTTGCAAGTTCTGGAGTACTGTGATGAGAAAAGGATCTTGAATTTCCATTTAAAACACCAAACTGAAACAAACCATTTTGTCTCTAAGACAAGAGCAAAAAATGTGTCCTGAACACAGCAGAGTAGTTCAAAGGCTGCATAAACAGAAGAAAGAAAGGTGATTTGTTGTGGGTTTTTTCCATATAGTTGGCTAAGAAGATAATGAGGTTTCTAAGATTCCTAATTAGTCATGGGGAGGAAGGACGAGAAGAGACGTGCTTGTGCTTGTGAAACTTGGCCAGTGAATTCCAGTTATCTTCTGAAGCCATTAAAATTTGTGATTTTTTTACAATAAAGCATTTTTTTTGATGTGCTGCAATCAGTGATGTCCTCTTCCTAAGAGTGCATTCTGAGCTGGTTCTGCGCTTCACACGGCTGTTTTTCCTCATGACATTGAGATCGTGGGCAGGCAGCAAAGTACAGAGGAGCTCTTTTGCATTAGTTGTGTTTGCCCATTGGGAGCAGTCCATCCAAAAATGATCAACACTGCTCAGGCTTCTGATACTGACTGGTGGGAAAAAAAAAAAAACAAACATACTACATGAATGAGGTACATGCTGGTGTTTACTTCCCAAAAGTAAATTGGCAAATATCTTAAATAATGGAACATGTTCACAGAAATTGTGAGTTATTCCTTCAATACCTTTGAAGAGGCAAAAGATTTAAAAAAATTGCATTATTGGTTGAAAATTCCTTGGCTGTGTTACAAGTGACTGAAGTGATGGTTTTAATTTGGAAGTTGTGGAGCTCAACAGGGTTAATCCCTCCTGCTGCCTTCCCCTCCTCTCACTGATGCTAGGTCTCACCTTTGTGGAGGACACAGGTGACAGAAGAAATACTGCAGGATACCAGTTTTTGGTCTGACAGTGCAGGCAATTACATTATCAAAAATCAGAGATTTCTTCTAGATCATCTCACAAAGCTTTTTTCACTCTCCCTTATCCAAGTGACACTAAATTAAATAAATGTAAAAATATGAATAGCAAAGAGATGCCAAGACCCAACTCCATTATTGCTCAAAAGGGTCCAGCTTCACTGATTTCAGTGGCAACACCAGATTTATTCCCGTATCAGTAACGGATGAGCTGGGCTGAGATAACTTCTGTTTATCACAGCAGTTTTCCTCTGTGAAAGCACAAGTAGATGGAGAAAAATCAGCTCTCTGTTTTTAGGCTTTGCTGGGCTGATAATATGGCTAATGTTTTAATGAATTCAGAGGACGCTTTGTTTTGATTTAACCTTCCTTACTTTATTTTATTACACCATGTATCTTTGGCATTTGGTGAAGAGCCATTGTAAATGAGAGAACTAAGCAGCTTGTTAGATAACATCTTTTTTTTTCTCTTTAGAAGATTAAACTGAGACTGTTCTGCCTGATGCCAGAATAGATGTAACCAATCCTGTATCCTTTGCATGTAGGTCAGTCAGAGGGACAATCCAGCACTGGATCCCATTATCCATGGGTTGAAGGGCGTCGTACATCACGGTAAGTAGCTGCCTAAACTTGCTTCTTACCAGGAAGGGGAGAAGGGCAGGAATATTGTCCTTAAGGGATCAGGTCACCCCTGGAAGGATGTGGTGAGCCTGCGCATTCCTCATTCACTGATGTTTAAGGGCATCACAGCCATTATTTGATTGCTAAAGATCGGAGTCATTTGTTACCTGAAAACAGTTTGGGGTTAACAGTAAACAATTTGTTTCTTTTCAGTCAGTGCTCTAGAATGCGTAAGTTATCAATCAAAACCTACTGCAATATATCATTCATATTAGTACTTCGAAGGCAGCGTTGATGCTTCACTCCTGCTATTTATCTTCTGTTTACTCTAAAAATACCCCTCTCTGAAGTTTCTATTTGTTTATAAATTATTTGTCTTTCAAATTTAGGGAGCTGATAATGAAACAGAAAATTAACTATCTATGAAAATTAATTAAACTTTGCAGCAGATGAACATCTTTCTAATGCTGACATAAATACGATCATTTGGCTGTTCTGATGCATATAAACCTACTATCCTTGAACTTATAGCAGGTACTGAAATAAATATTAATATATTTTATACTTTTATAACCAGTTTTTACTTAGGAATTTTCCTGAAACCTTATCACAGGTAATGCATCATTAGCAATGACATCAAGACGCTCCAGTTCCCAAAGTACTCTTGTCAGGTTTTAATATAATGATTTGTAAAGTTTTAATAATCTCATTGTAATTCAAAAGGCATCTGCTGGAATGGTGCTAGGTACTATAATAAATCTCCGTCCCATCTATAGTGCTGTGATAAAACATCTTTGCACCTTTTCCGAGGATTGTCTTTAGACATTAGCTAGTGCTGTAGAGCTTAACAAACATTTTTTTTCTCTTGACTGCAAACCTAAAACTAGTTGACAGTGTTAGATTAAAACAAATAGGATTTTGGATTAATTGCTCTACTTTCAGAGTCATTTAACATTGCAACTGGGAACACCAATAAATCCAAAGAAAATGAAAAATACGGGTTAAATGGTAACATACCATAAAGTCCTTCATTTAGAGAATTTTCCATAGGTTTTGCTGTTTATAAATTGCAGTGTTCTGCTGTGAAATAAAAACAACACACTGAGCTGAAAAACTGTGTTGTTTTCCAAAAAAATGGATGTTATTATCTAGCTCCCACTGGGTAACAAAGCAGGCTTGCAAAAATAAAGCAAGGATGAGTTGGGCTGCAAAGATTTTCTAGTGGCTATGTAATTTGACACTGAAGTCAAGCTGCCATTTAACTGGACCAGGATCTCTTTTTAGCTTTGTTTTCTACTAACCTTCTGGTTCAAGACTCTCTAACCCCTGCAAGCACGACAGTGTTTTAGTCATCTCGTCATTTTTCTCCTGCTCCCTCTCTTGCTCCTTCCTGCTGCAGCCAAAATAGCCACTAGTGGATAATCACACCAGTGTGTCCTAAGAGTGTTATTCCATTCCCAAAAATAATTGTTTGGGTAGGATGTGACATGGTTCCAAGGCTGTGATGCCCTGACCACATAATGATTAGTCCGTCTTGGTGCTCCCTACCCGCAGCAAAATCTGGGTGGATAAAAGGCGTTTATTTTTGTTTTGCTCACAATGCACAGAAGGCTGCTAGTGTTTCAAGTAAAGGAAATTGCTTGATATATTTCAATAGCTTATTTCCTTTTCAAAACAGTAAGGAAGAAAAAGAGGAAAATCTTGCTTTCCTTCCTGTTTCAAAGGCCCTGATTAAAGGCCTTTTCTAACGTTCTTTTGGTGGCTAGAGTAAGGGAATTTCCTCCTACAAAGTAGTTGTTCAAAGAAATTGTTCTCTTTAAGTTAAATATTGATGGAATGCTTCAGTGAAGAATTCTCATATTGTATCTCTCTTTTAATGTTATTATATAGAATAATAGTAAAGATGTGAGCTTTCATTCCAGACGCTCTCATTTTTTTCTTGACGTAATTTACTTACATGAGCACATTTTTATGAATTTATCTGAAAAGGCTTTTCCTGCCTTCCATGTGGCTGCATTCGACTGGGACTCTAAGGCAACATGGATTTTTTGGCTGAAATACAGCAGAAAACTCTTGTGGGTTTTGGCTAGAGTGGTTGGATCAAGCAGGGCTCCAACAAAAGGAGCTGGAGAAAGGCAAAATTGAAAACTTAAGTTTCTTTGCATTTTATAACATTTCCATGCCCATGTTGTTTTTAGGTGGTTGTCACAATGCAGAGGCACATGCCTTTGCCTATAATGTAGAAATCAAGAATACATATGAATGTTGAGATAACTACCTTGCTTTTAGATTAGACCATGTTCATATCTCCTCTGCTGGCTGGAGAGATCACCAGCTCCTCAGCTTTGTTCGTCCCATGTACCTCATCTCAAATGCCTATTTAAGTAAGATTTCCTTGGTTTTCCATATCCCTCTCCCTCCAACCAGCAGAGCATCCTTCCTGAGTTGTGCAGGACAATCACTCCTTCCTCACAAGCATTCAGTTTTCAAAGAAGAAATTACACACCGACACAAACGCTCATCATCATCCTTATTTCTTCATTTGCCTTGTGATGGTACTAGAAGGCCTTGTCCTGTATGAGGACTCCACTCTGCATCACGCTGTATAGGGCACTCATGCTGGCCTGTCCCCATAATGGTGACAGATCCAGTGACCCTTAGTTAGATGCAGGGATGGTACTCGTGAGTGGTGAGCTGTTTTTTAATTTTTCTTGCATAGCTTTTCATTTTTTCTGTGAAGTTCTTGAATTCTTTGAACAATTTAAGTATCAGAAGGACTTTCTATGGAAGTGAAAGCAATTTTTGCTTGAGATTTCGTCAGGGATTTGATTTACTTACTAATTTGATGGAACATAAATAATTGTGCCCTTCACAGTGTCACCAGCTTAGTAACTATGATAGAGAAACGCACACATAAAAATCAATACAGGCTTAGTCGCTCCTCAGAGTTCACTTTGTTTCCTCATCTCCAGGCATGATTTTGTGGAATCTTAATGCCACATTAAGCTTAATTTTACATGAGCAACGATGTAAAGTTTCTTAGCTGGAAGGAAAACCAGTGATGTACCAAACGGCCTAACAATGTTTGGATCAATGATAATGCTTTGGGTTTGCCCTGCATCTTCCCACCGAACAGTACGTTCCCATCATGTCGATGCTCCCCAGTGCCCGCATCCGCCCTCGCAGAGCATTGTAAAGGCACAGGAACGCCGAGGAGGCTCTTTTCAGAGCTGTCAAATGCCTGTCGCTGATTTTAAAATTGCTTTCAGTTTTGTGCTCTGCCAAGGATTTGTCACACCTCCCGCCAGCGAGGTGCCTGCTATTCTCACTCCTGCTTTCCCTGCCGCAAAGCACACAGCGAGTGTGTGTCTGCCACGGAGCCCGCCAGGGACTGACAGCTGGGAGCGTGCAGCCCTCTCTCTGCAGAAAGGATAGAGTACGGGCAGGCATGATACGAATTTTCTGATGCTGACTTGCCACTGTCTTTCAGCTGTGACTGTTGGGGGTCTTTTTTAGCTCCTCTTCAAATGCTCTTCTCATCACAAAAGCTGCTGGGAAGGGTCTCCAGCAATACTGGGGCTGGAGGGATGATGCATGTCCTTAGTTGAAGTTGGATCATTACGTAAAGTAATAAAGTCAGTAGTGCCTAGCTGCACTTGTACTACACATGGGCCGGTCATGGTGCTGCAAATCAGACTTTTCTGCTTCTATTTTGCTACCAATCTGCTCGGCTGGGTACCCTGCCGAGCCCCTCTCTGCTCCTCGTGCTTCCTCATGATGCTGAGGAGCATGGAGCAGGATGGAACTGCTTTTGTGCAAGGGCTGAGGAGGCTCCTGGGGCCTCAGACAGAAAGATTGTGCACTTCTGGGAATAGGGGAATGTGAAATACTAGGGTATGTCTTATACAGTTGATTTGCATTACAATGGCTACTAAAGCTTTTGTCTGCCACATGCTTCAGCAAGATCTCAGAGGAGCACCTAGCAGGATGGAGCTATTGCACCGAAACATTGCTTTTTCCCACCTCTACTGTCTTTGACTTGCCCTTTTTAGTACCGTTTCATATGTAAGCCTCTTAGAGATGCCTTTTCCTTGTTCTTACCCGCTGCCTGAAAGGCATTAAAATGCGTCTCCTTCCCCGATGTCAGTCCTGAGGTCAGCACCTGGTGCTGGAGGCTGCACAGCATTTGCCCTCTCCCAGCCTGGGCACGGGTGCTCTGCACAGCCCTGTTTTACCAGGCAGGCAAATGGTTGTCAGAGGGAGCAGCAGCCCACACTACCCCAGGCCCCTGGAAAATCATTCAGGGTGATAGAAACCACGTTTTGTCACTCTGTCCTGTTCTCTGTGTCTGTCACCAAGAATCTACACGGATCAGCAGAAAATTATTAGCAGAGCACAAATAAATTACCACAGCAGAAAAGCCTCTATTAATGTCACAGAAATGGGGCTCTCATTCCCTTCCTTGTCAAAAGTGAGCACTGAAAATCAAAGTGCAGCCAGATCAAAAGCTTGGGTACAAAGTGAATCGATGGCATCTGTTGCTTGTTTGTGAATGTGGGGTGGGGTGAGGGGAAGAGAGGAACCTTTGTTTATTTAAAAGGGAGTTTGGAAAAAAAAAATCTTGCTTTTTTCTTCTGCCTTTGTATTATTAAAATGCCATAACTTAAGCTCAGCAAGGAGCAGAGTGTGATCTTAGGTCTCTCTCAAGATGGGCAAGAGGTGTTCAGGCAAGTTGATGGTGACCACCAAAGTTTCAGGGTCAACTGGGGAGACCGTACCAAAATAGAGTGGAAACAGAATTGCTTTAATAATGAAAAAGGATAGAGGATAAATATGTTGTACATCTCTCCAGTTGTCCTAGGCAAAAAGGCAGTGAATAACCTGTTAAAATAAATCAGCACTAAAAAGGAAGCAATCCAGACAGTGTTAGTTACCCTGTGGATCTATCACACCAGAAGGCATAATAACAAGAAAACACCATTAGCAGCATGACAGGTTTTTTCTTTTGTTTTTAACTTTAACCATAACACCACCTGACAAGCTGTTTGCTTTCTGCACCAAATATCCAGAGGTTGTAGAGAAGAAAGGCGGGGGTGAGGGTGAGATGTGATACTGTGGGACCTCATCTTTTAAAGTAAAACTTTGAAGAAAGCAGCAGCCCAATTTGGAACAAGGAAGGCCATCAAAGGGAGAGCAGCGCGATGTGTTAAACTGAGAAGGAAATGTAGAGGAGCATTTCTTTTTCCTCGGGGATGATCTGGATATGTTCTTTTGTTTTCTGATCTGTTCTTGTGTTCACAGTCAGAGTAGCCGTGTGAAAGGGGCCAGGACACGATTGCTGTAGAGCAAAGGAGAGGAGGAGGGAAGTGGGAAATGAAGATGAGAGCAGGGGTGATAAGTTCACACCTTTATATAGGGCAGCTCTGTGCATAGCTGCAGGGGTCTGTATCATTTAAAAGAACAAACGATGGAAGTGTTGGAAATCTCTGGTCCTTCACCTGTCTGCTCTGCAGAAAGCAGTGCTGGTCACAGGTGAGTAAAGACCAGCGAGCTGACATAGAATTAATATATTGCACAGAAAAACTAATTCAAACTAACAGAAAGAAGATTGCAATTGCTAAAAGTTAAGAATTAAGGTTGATGCTGAATGTGAATAAAGCACCTGCAGGGGGAAGGAGCTGGGTGCTTTGCTGGTGGGTTTTGAGAGTGTTTGCTGAGAAGAGAGGGGTGATGAAGTCTGAGAACGTGTGGTTTTGCTCTGGCTCCACTGGAGCAGCCCGTGGTCCTCTGGCTGCTTCTGCCTCGCTTTGCCCTACCTCTGACAGGGTCCAGGTTGCTCCAGGGATCCTCTTCTCCTCTAAACTCCTTGTCATAGTTTCTTTTTCTTCCTATCACTCATGCCCATTCTGTATTTCTTAGTTTCCATGTCCCTCCAGCCTTGTCTCCACATGTACCTCTGCCTCGTGTTAGGTTTTGTGAAACCTAGAGAAGTCTCATCACAGTCTAGAACGGCAACAGCCGCTCTGTATCAGCAGTGCTTAAGCATCAAAGGTTGAGATTTATTTTTTATTTCTTTAAAGAGTTAAGACCTCCCCTCCACAGCTAAACCTTTTCTTTCTAAGCTGTTTTAAGAGAGAGAGTGGGAAAAATTAAGCCTGAGACCAACACCTGGTATGGAAATGTTCAAATTTTTTTGCATAGGAGACTTGCCTTTTTTTCTTTCCTTTGTTTTTTGTACCACTCACTGGTTGTCTCAGATTAAATTAGTCTGGAGGACAGTGTTTCCCTTCCTCCCCGCCATGCTGTGCTTTCTGTGTCCTTAAGGTTCCTTACATTGTTCAGCAGAGGCTCTGTTTTTTAAAAAATTAAATAAAAGTGAGAAAAATAATGGCAAAATAAATGACAAGAATTACCCTGAGTACAGACGACTGGCAGAAACTGCTCTTAGTGCTGCATTTACGCAGCAAGTACTTATCTGCTGATCTTTTCAGTTAAAGTAACGTATAATATTTGTAACCTCATCTTCAAAATCGCCACTGTGAGTCTGGTCCCTGGCTCTGGTGTGCAGCCTGCTTTGTCTGGGGAGTTCTAGCTCAGTGGGTGTGCAGCATGGTGTCCTTTTGATTATTTTTGTGTGTTTGCTTTTTAAATGTTTGAATGCAGAAGCTTTAGAATGACTTGGCTCATCGTGAAAATGAAATTGGCAGTAACATTGTTTAACAAATTTGGGAGACTTTCAAAGCTCTTCATATTGGTATTGCAGATTTCAGTTATTCAAAGTGTAGCTGGGTAACGTTTCCACCTATCAGGCACTGCACATACGTTAATTTTGGAAATAAGCTCATTTTAAGATACGGTTTTCAATGCAGCCAAGTTCCTGTTTTCTTACAGAAAAGCATGATGAAAGTTCCAAAGCATTCCGTGAGATATAAATGGACTTGGCATATAGTTATTTTCTTGTGATCTCCAATCCAAGTTCCTGTTAGATTTAAAAAGGGTTTTGATCACAGATAGTTGTGTGCTCTTTACCTGCATATCTCAAGAAGCCTCTTACTCAACAGTGATTTAGTTAAAATTCAGGTTTATCTTTATCCAGTATTTTACAGAATATATTTTTAGCAACTCAGTCCTTGAACTCAAAATGTTCAACTGATGGCTCTTGCAGTATAATATTTGTTGGCATCAGCTTGTGAAAGCTGCACACAAGTGGAGATCCAGTACTGGTATCTGTTTGAAGATTTGATTCTTTTATCTCTGCTTGGATAAGTATTGTGCACAATTCAGTATTAGTTCACATCTAGCAGTGATACTTTGACAAATAAAGAGTAGGGATAGGTCAGCTTTTTAAAGCATGCCTGCAATTGCTCTGCCTTTGTGTTGGGTTGTACGAAAAGTGGCCCTTGGTCCCATGCAAAACGGTGGAGAGATGTACCAGCCCAGAGAATATACTGGGTGTGACTTTTCACATTGCTGTTATGGGAGAAGGACCAAGAGGTAGACATGAATGTTGTATCAGAAGGTCAAATATGTTGCCAGCTGGCTCTATTAATTGTTTTTTGTGAATGCAAGAGTTAAAATACACTGTTGTCCTTTTATGCTGTGGAACACATAGTAGTTTAAATGTCACATTCATTGTCTTAATTGTCAACAATGAATCTGTGGTACTTGCTAATTTTTCCTTTGGAAATGTTAGAGTGAACACTTTTTTATAATTGTTTGTTGTTGTTTTCCCAGAGGAATGCTCTCTAGTTTGAGGGCCTGTTGTTAGCGTCAAGATCTCTGTGGCTCCAGTTTCCTGCTTGTTTATTTTTCTGCTTGGGTGCCCATCGGCATTCAGGTGCTGAGATGGGAGTAGGAGAAGGAGCAGCAGAAGAGACCACTTTGGTGTGGGGCTCTGTTTGTGCATGAGAATGAGTAGGTGGCTCATGGCTCGGTTTTGCAGCATTGATTGCAGTGGTTCACAGGTATTTGCAAGTGAACACATGTTTTCATTGGTGCGTTTTATCGCTTTTGTCTGCCAGTTATTTCCTGGCAAATGCTGTCTTGTAGATCATGTGGTTCCCAGCCTTGTCCGCTTTCTCCCTTTTAGAAACTCCTCACCCTGCTCAGTCTGTTCCCAGCCTTCCAGGCACAATTCATGCCTGTCCCAAGCACTGAAAATGGGAAATAGAAGCTGGTCATTAAAGACCGTGAAGAAAGGTTTGATATTATCTCCAATCTTGTTCTTTCCCATTTAGTAGGAATTATATGTATACACATATGTGTGTATGTATATGCATATAAAATATTTCTACCGTATTCAGGGAATGCTGTTGCTTAGCTTACAAATTATTCTCCTTACAGTTTTATCAACAACAATAACCAATTTAAGATTGAAATTTTAAAAGTCACATGACTTCAAAATCCCATTTTCAGAAATGTCTCAAGCTATTAAGAGCATAACTTCATGGCGTTTACTGTTTATGTGCTCTTGAAGGATATGGGAGGTAGACTCCTGAATTTCTAAGTCCCTTTTTCTTTAAGCTTCATGTGAAGATCTGGTTTTGACTCTGGTTTGTAAAACTCTACACCATGCATCTACGTGGAAGTGATACAAATGAATGATCTGTTTTCAGAAGTGTTATGTTCTTAAAGCATAATCAATTGATTATCATCTATTTTAGTAGTCATTTTAATCCAATTATTATTTTTTTTTAAATCTTTGGAATTCATTAATGAAAACTTAGTGTTGCGTGTAGACATGAAAAATTAGATCAAGTACACCCTGCCCTACTTAAACTGTGTATTAGCAAAGCTGCTTTTTCCTCAAGAAATATTCTTTTTCACAGCTGACTATGACTTTCCAAATGCTTAGGAGAAAACCCTCCCTAATTGATAACCAAAATTTAATCATAGTTGGATACTTCCAGTTTGCATTCAAATATGGTATTTCTCTGTCTAAATAAGCTTCCCGTGGTTGATTATTCATATTGTAGTTCAAAATGTTTAAAATGAAAGACAGAGTTGGATGAAATGTAGACTACTTAATACAGTGTGTATTTAATATAAAAGTCATGCATTATTCATTTTTGCAATTTGAATAACTTTGAATTTCGCATCCCTGTTCTTCATCTTTTCCTTTGATGAACAATTAATTATTAAAATATAATATTGTCAGCATATGGCACAAAAATCCTTGAAAGTGTAAAATTAGCTTCATTCTCCTGCCATCCTTTGATAAAAGGGTACTCCATATTCTTGGTTTCTCACAGAATGTTTATCCAGCATCTTAAGTGATTCCAACATTCTAAATAAAAGGTTATAAAAGTTAAAAATAGTTAAATTGTTAATTTTAACGGAAACATTTTTTCTTAAATACAAGAGGAAAACTCTTTTCAAAATGTGCCTCTGCCTCCCGTCTATTTCGTATATGGTCATTGGCTGTTAATGCAAAGAGGATGTTTGCATGTTCAAATACTCTTTCAGATTTGTAACGGTCCACTGTGTGCTCAGCTTCCATATAGAGAGAGAGACAGTTTCTTAAATAGAAAAACTCATGTCATTTTGCTGTGAAGATGTGTGCGCTGCATTTGGAAATCAAATCCTGTGACTGAGTTTGCAGTTTTTCTAACCAATTTTTCTTGCATAAAAATAAGCCAATCAAATTAAATACGACCTTTTGCTGTGATTATGACTTCTTGATTAGAATCTCTTTGAACTTTGGCCAATCATATATATTTTACTATTTATTATCCAAGCGCTTTTTTTTCCCAGAGGTATGCTGTGAAGAGGAAAAGATGTGGTTTATTATTTGTTTGTCTCCTTTTTGGAGGTGCAGAGGTGGTTGATATCTGCTTGAACAGGAAGGAAAGAAATTGTTAATGAAGAGATTGCATTATTCTGTTACAATGTATACTTTGACTTTAATAGAATTACTCATATTTTGGAACACTAAAGACTATGAAAACATTGCACACTCATTGATACTGTGCAGAAGAATAGAAGATGTCAGAAGTGCATCATGTGTTTGCACCTTGCGGTAGCAGTGGAGGAAAATATCCCCCTGATGATCAGACTGCTGCTCAGAGGTATAGGCAACTCTTGATTTGATCAAGACTTCTAGAAAACTGGGGGATGCTGTTGGAAGTGAGTTCTGCAGGCTTCATCCTTTTTCTTTTCCTTCTGACTTTGGAAGATGTGTGTGTCAATCACCAGCCTACCTGCTTCTGCACTCTGCTGAGGGGAGAGCAGGTCTGATGAGGCAGAGAGAGAAGAGTTCCTGCTCCTCAAATGTGGACTCTTGTTTGAGGCATGAAGAATATAGAAAGTGAGGAATAGAGATGTATGGGAGAGCCTCGTGTGTCAGCGTGCCCTGAGGCAGTGAACACCTTTGCACAGACTGAGAGGTAGCTTCGGCCTGTGAGTCAACATAAATTGCAGAGGATAAATGCTCAGAGATGGCAGGGAAATTGTCTTGCCTGCAGCTGTTCCCTCCTTTCATTTATTTATTTTTCTTCACAATGTTAAATATTACCAGCTTGTCACTGTTACTTGAAGCTAAATGCTTTCAGTGCTTAGATTTGCATTTCAGGCTGTCCAAGGAGCTTCTCGGACTAAAGAATTTGTCCCCAGACGGTTGGACCCTGGGAAGGAGTTTCTTGAATTAGGGAGAAGCAGCAACGATTTTACCTCTGAAACATGTTTCTGGTGCTGTGCTGACTGCATCTAGCAGCACCCGTGGCATTGCCTGTGTGGCTGGGTGCAGGCAGTCTGAAAGGAGCACTGGCTGGACCTGCTTTGAGAACCACGTTGAGCTTCAGAGGTGCCCTGCTGCCCTGCAGCCCTGCTCCTTAGCTCATACCCATGGCAGCTCCCAGGGAAGTCTGGCTGAGCAGTACGGCTCTGCGTCCTCCATCTCAGCAACCCGCAGAGGGGTTGACCCCACTCCTGCATCCCTTTCCCCCGCTAGTGGGGATGGGAGGGATGCGCTACCCGATGCTCTTTGGTCGGGCAACAGCAAGCAGGACCACTGGGGCCTGGCTCTGTCCCCACTGGGTCTTGGCAAACCCTCACTGCCATCAAGCTGAAGAGCCGTTTACCGAGTGCTGAAACTACTAAATACGGTGTTATTTCTATGCTAACAAACCAGTGGGATAACGAGGGCATTTCACACCTGCACATATTCAAAATAGGAGCGTGTGTGTTCAATATAGGATTGACTAGCATTTTGGCTGCTCTTTTAATAATCAACACATCAACTCTTACAGAGCCTTTCTGATAGGGTGTTTCCATCTTTCATTATATATATGATAAAATATGTTGTTGCCATTACACCTTGTTAGGCTGCCTATCAATGTGATGTCTGTTTTAAAGACACGTAAAAAAAAAGTGTAATTCTGCTTGTCAATCTTCCCCGCAGAGAAGGAGACCTTTCTGGATCCCTTTGTGCTGAGGGACCTTCTGCCAACATCGCTGGGGAGTTACTACCGCTACGCAGGTTCTCTGACTACTCCTCCGTGTAGCGAGATTGTGGAGTGGATCGTTTTTCGGAAGCCCGTTCCCATTTCATACCATCAGGTGCGTTTATTTTGTTAATGAAGTCCATCTCTTGATTTGCCCGCTTCAAGACAGTGTTTTCAAAACCCGCCGAACAAAACTGTTTCTGTTGACAAAAAAGGAAGTGTTAGTGATTTTTTTTTTCTCTTAAGTAATATTTTTTCTGAACATGAGCCATCAGTCTTAAGAAGACAGTACAACATGAAACCCAGTTTCCTTTCAGTGATTTATTTGGTATTGTTTTTGTTAAGATTAAATTAAGCTATGGTGTAAATATTTACATGGAGTTCCTTTTTATTCTTTTTAATTGAAACTTTCTTTTCAAAGTAAAGTGAGTGATTTCAGTTCAGCTCAGATTTAGTAATTTGAACTAATTGCATTAGAAAAGACATCTTTCCATTAATTCTCCATGCTTAACTGTTTTTATAACACAGTAAAGCTGCCATTATGTGCTCGGAGAGCTGGTGCACAAATCTTTAAAATTAGCACATAGCAGCTTTTAATGCAAATAGACGCAATGTCTGGGATTTGTCTGGAGAAGAATGCTCCCAATAAAGTAATGGCTAGATGGAGTCAGATGTTTACCAGTTAAGTGTATTTTGACATTGTAAGATTGTTGTCTTTAGAA
>NW_009608819.1:186697-187066 GCF_000690535.1 Cariama cristata
TCTTTCGTTTTATTCATCTGGTGGAAGCCACTGAAAACAAACTCCTTAAATACACTAATTCTGTAAAGCATAAGTGAATAGTTCACTGGGTGATCCTGACTGACAGATGCTGGTTCTCAAAGATTTCAAAAGGGTGGAAAGTGATTGCCATGCCCCTGCTTCAGGCTTTTTTGCATGTTTTCTAGATCCCATTGCTTCTCCCGTAGACTCCCTCATCTTTTTTTGAAATGCTGTGTTCAAAACTGGTCGCAGCGCTTCAGCTGGGGCCCTCGCAAGGCTGCGGGACATGGCAGGATTCACGTGTCCGGCCACCCGTGCTGGTGTTATTTTGCGTGATGTTAGTGACGTTATTGCCTGTGTTCATATCCT
>NW_009608819.1:187093-211935 GCF_000690535.1 Cariama cristata
TTTTGGTAGAGGCTTTCCCCGGAGCGCTCCCTTAGCAGTGCTGAGCACATCATGCGTTCATGCAGCCCACAGTTCTGGCTGCAGCATGGGACTCTCCGCACATGGTCCCGGTTGAATCAGACCCTTTGTTTTTTTCAGGCTATTTCTCTGATTGTCGAGGTCATTTTGAATTCTGTCCCTGCCTGCAGGATACTTGCAATGCCTTGTAGCTTTTCACTACATCAATAAGTTTACTGTTTATTATTTGGTGGCTGTGAGGCCTGGCCCACACTCAGTTTTGTACCCTGTATATGCATCAGGTGGGTCATGACTTCTTTTTTCTTTTTCTTTTTTAACAAATGCAAATAAACTGGTAAATACCAGTTATGGCCGTCACTATAATGGTATAAAGGTACTTTATCCTGGCAGAGCTTCTTTCCTGTGCCGTACAATAGTAACTGTGCCAAGTCAAGCCTTTAAAATTTGGTGTTGTGCTGCTTTATGCATGCATGTGTGGTTGAAAGGCTGGGAATTCTGTGTGTAGACAGACTTTCATTGATACTACAACACATGTGGAATAAATAATAGTATTTTTCCCCTTGGCAGCTCTAGATGGGTGTATTTTAAGAGCCTGCCACCCTGCCATTGCTATGATTATTATTTGTTCCTCTAGCAGAAACAGTGCAGCATAATCCATTGCCATAGTTTAACCTTCTTTATCACAAACCCCGTGAAGCAGCCTGTAATCCCAGAGGAGGAAAGTGATATTGTTTAAGCTTTGTTGCTGTTCCAATTAAATCCTTGCTTTTGTGCAAAATACCTTGCTGTAAAAAAGACAGTACTGAAGTGGTCCATTTGTGGAGGCTTCTCTATTTTATTCTCAGTGCTCCGTCATCGTCATCTTTCCCGATAATTAGACAACAAAACAGGACAAGCCGTGTCACCCTGCAGATGCATTGTAAAGCTAAGTGCATTCAATGACCCAAAGCACAGCATTATCTCTCATAATGCATACCTCGGGTATCTCATTGTGCTTGTAACAGTTTCAGTATTTTTAATTGCCATTTGTATACCCAACCCTTAGAAAACTGTACACATCAGGCTTTAATGCTTTGTAATTACATGACTCGGAGTTTTAGATCAGGTTTCGCTGTATCTACAGTAGTCTTACAACAGCTTTTCATTTCTTCGTCTGAACAGGAGCTCTTGTACTCCTTGAAGAGCCTGAATGTAGCTCCTTGACTGCAACTCTTACAATATTTTTTTTTTCTGGCAGCTATAGATAAATTAATTTCTCATTTGTGGTAGATAATATTTTTATAGTAAAAATGAAGTTGAAATGACTTATATATACTTCAACACATAAAAAGAAGAAGGTTAAAAATCATATTTGAATTGGCAGTTGTTAAAATGCAATTATACCTCCCCAAGGTAGCATGGCAGAAGAAAATATTTTAAAAGTTCTCTCTGAAAGTTTAAAAATTCAATTAATGTCATGGATGTATAAGCCTAGAGACTTGACTTCGCAGAAGCTGTTGCTACCCAAGTTCTTGAGCTTTTATAAAGTAATCTTAAGACCTGTTAGCTGGCTTCATCAAAACTGCAAAAGATATGTAAATATTCACAAGAGTTTTGGTCTGTGCTTTTGTAGAAGGGCATAGCAGGATCATCTGGTGGGTTTTTTTTTCATAAGACAAAAGTGTAAGATAATAGTCCCTTTACCCCTTTTTTAACCCACCCATCACTGCTTTTGAGGAGCTCCTGCTAATAACTGGGAAACGATTTTCAAGATTTTTCAAGATGTTTCTCTCAAGAATCATAGAGATAATTGCAGTTGAGAACCAGGGAACAGGGCGTTCATCTAAGATGCAGAAAAAGTACAACCCAAACCCAGCCATCGGTATCTGCAAGGCTGGAGGCAGTACCTGAGCTCCCTGCCTGTGATGGGAACTGGTCGCTGGCTGTCACCCCTCCCTGCTGCTCACCTCCTGTCCCTCTGCTTCAGTTTCCCTGCTTGTACGGTAAAAGTAGTTGTGATTAGGGGGAAGCTACTGCTGAAAATATACAAGCCTGAATTGTGCTGTTATCTCAGAGGTGATTGCCTGAGGTAGGACTTGGCTCCCTCATTTTTGTGTTTTAGTGCAGAGCTCCCAAACTCAGGATTAGAGATGTGAGGTCCATCCTTTTTCCCTCCTGCTATCCGTACGCTGCTCGCAGTGATAACGTTCCTATACATATCCCCATTAGCCAGCTCAATGCGCCACCCACTCCTGGGGGACGTACTTTTGAAATGAAATGTGTAAAAATTGACTCCCTCCTGCCCTGAGGGTCAGAGAACTTTTACAGATCTCAGCCTAATAACTAGGCTGATACATTCAGCCTAGTTGTCAAGCCCAGCAGACTGGGCAAGCTGGACAGCAGCAGCAAAAGGAGGTTCAGATTACTGGTTTGAAGCGAAATGAAATAATGGTAGTGAGTGCCTCTTGGTTCAGTGGAGGATGCTTAGCTGCTCTGTTACACTTTCCTTTGATTGTTTTTATCAGTACTATCAGCTGAGGCTAGAATAACAGTTTTTCCCAGTTGCAAGTTTCAGGACTCTCACACACTTCTCCATAGCTTTTAGAGCAGATGCACTTAATGGTAAGGGTGTAGCTTTCAAAGTGACTTGTCATTAAGCTATGAGTGTAATTCAAGTCCCTTTTTAAAGTCTTGGGCCGGATTCTGTACTCCCAAAATCCATACTATCAATATATGTACTTGATGTTGATGTAAACAATATCAGCACTGAATCCTTCTCAGTTCTGTCTTGCTCAGTCTTTCCAGCAGCAACATAACTAATTCTAGTTCTTGACCTGAACGATAACAACCTATTAGTAAATGCTATCCTGATCTTGACAGCTCTGAGAAAAACATTAGCTGAAAATATTTTCACCTTAGTTTACTAGAAATTTCTTTCTAAGAAATACTAAGATACCAAGTAACAGAAAAGTTTTCCAATTACAGTTCTTTCTTACGGGTTAATACATTTTTATTAAAAATAGCTCAGATCTGAATCCAACAGAAGAAACTTATTCCCAGAGGAGTATATGCTAACTGTGCCTAAATACATTTATTCTGTGTTATTTTTTTCTCACCCTTTAGTTAGATATCAGAGGGAACAGTGGTTAGTAGAGAGATCAGGACACTTGGAGCTGGTAGACCTGAAGTTGCTCCATTCTGCTACTGACCTGCTGCTGAGCAAGCCAGCTCATGGGTTTGGGGGTCCGTTCCATAAAGGTGTGACAACTGCAGTGACCTTCCCATGAAAGTGCTGCAAGAGCTGGCTGTGAAGTTTAGCCTGGCAGCTAAACTTTGTAAGGTATTCAGAGATAAGGTAGCATTGTGCTGTGCTGGAGAAGGATCTTGGGGTGGAATGACCTGGAAGCACTTTTTGACGCAATACTGCGAAACAAAACGGTGCCAGCGGTGAGGAGGGTTTGGCAAGGCTGTGTCACACTTGAAATCCTTCCAGACAAAGGGTCTAAGAGCAAATGGTTCTTTGCCCATGACAGACATCCACAGGTTGCTAGAAGGCCTTCTCCCTTGCTGGGCAGGATAAGCACTGTGCTGAGATAAGACAGTTGGCAGTGATTTCAGTGGGCAGCCTGACTTCCCGTGTGGTTTATCAGTCTTGGCATCAACATTTTGCTTCCTACCATTTTACTTTATCGGCCACCCAGATTTCACCACATTGTTTTTCTAATTAATGTCCTTTCTCTCTCCTACCATGGTGGCTGCGATCAGCTGGAGGCATTCTACTCCATATTTACCACTGAACAGCAAGACCACGTCAAGTCCTTGGAGTACCTGAGGAATAACTTCCGACCACGGCAAAGCCTGAACAACAGGAAGGTGTCTAAGTCTGCCGTGAAGGATGCTTGGAGCCAAGATATGACAGACGTCTTGGAAAATCCACTCGGCACAGAAGCTTCCAAAGGTAGATTACACCTAATGAATTTTGCACGTGACTTACAGTAGAATTTTTTTGATCTACTTTGTCATCAAATGGTGCCGAGGATATCTGTGAGCTACCAAAGAAATAGTGCAGGTTATGCAGGCATTCCTTGTTGGTATGTGTCAATAAATTAACTAGTCCTGTGAGTGCCTGTAATTACCTGTGAAACTTGCTGTCACAAGGTGCCATGGCAGTAAAGCCCCAGAATATGTGAGTCTCAAACGGTCCACGTCTCTGTTTCTGCCAACTGACGGCAGGGCATTAGAGATGCGTAACAAAAGGGAAACATGAAGCGACAAGGTCAGAGGTAAAATTTCGACCCTGTCAATACTGACTCATTGCATGTTTGAATGCGAATAGAGTACTCAGATGTGATTATGGGTTTCATTTTTACAGTAACAAGACTTTGAAGAACCATCGACCTTTTAATTCAATGTTTGTATCAATCTGTTGGTAATGGTGACAAGGGGAAAAAACCTCTTCCTTGTAGGCAGGTGATTTTCTAACATCTTGCTGAAGTGTTTCATGTGCCTTTTTGTAGAGCAGCTGGCGCTTGCTTCTGTCAGACACTGGATAATGAGCTGGATGGAGGTGGGGTGGGAGGGAAGTTGCAGTCATTGCATTGGCACAGACAGCCCTGGCTAGAGAAGCACATCAAAAATTCTGAGAGAAAGAGAGAAATGTGTACTGGGTAAAATAAGACTAGAAATAAATATCATTTACTACCTTGATTTGCCTTTATTTTATTGAACGGTGTTATTTGTAGGTAGGAGGAATGACATGTACTTCCCAGTCTTCAGTTTTGGGAAGTGCTTGGTGCTTAACCAGTTCTGGGTAGAGGTAAAGAAGAGAGGGGCAGTTTGCCAGAAGGAAACAGCTAAGCAGATTTACAAACTTCCCTTTCATACCTGGCATTTTCACCTGGCCAGGCACAGATAGCATAGTTTTTAGAGGACGTGAATCATGAAAACAGCTGCCTTCAGCAACCTCTCCCTCCCAAGAGAGTGCTGGAAGAGAGTATTTCTCAGGGCTCGTTATTCTGTGAGTGTACGTATTTATATATATATATATAATATACACGTACGCAAACCTCATGTACATTAAAGACAGCCTTGGAATGGAGAATTTACATCAGAAGTGAGAAGGAGATCTTGGGAATGAAGAAACATTGCCACGCTCTGGTGCTCTGGCCTGCAGTTTTCAATCAGTGTTTTAACAGCAACATGTGTCAATATTTAGTTCTTCAGTTATATCCTGTGTACATATTAGTTACCCAGAACAGTGATGAAAGTTAATAGGTTACATTACGTTAAAAGTGACAAAACTGACTGGTTTTTATTTTGAGTGCAGCCAAGGTGCCTCTGGTACCAGTGGTACAATATTCAAGAAGATTTTACTGCTTTAGCCGCATGCCTGCGTATTCCTCACCTCACTGGATGGTTTTTAAGATTGTAAAAATGCTTTAGGTGATTTTCACCCCCATAGTAAATAGCTGAAACCCACAATTTTGACAGAGCATTACAAACGCTGAGGTCTATAGTTAATGGGCTGATCTTGAAGTTGGAACTGTTGACACCGAAGGAGCACTTGAATAACTGGAAAGATTCGTGTTGACTTTGATCTTTAAGAACTCTAAGGCTCAGATTCAACCGAGCGCGCATGGCTTAATTAACATGATGTGAGCCAGTCAACAGGAGCAAGGGAGCTGCATAACCATTAGTCCACGTTTAGATAGCTCGGTACCTGGGTGCTTGACACCTTACATGCTCGACACCTTACATGCTCAGGGGCTGATTTCCTGAGCAAGTTCTGTCTGGGTCCTCTCCCATCATGTGCAGGTACTGTAATGCTCTGTACTTGTGCCTGCCTGGGAATTTGAGCTTACAACATGCTCAAGAGAGACCCTCAGGTTGGGGGCATGTATTTCCCATGGTCTGACAACACTCAGCATGCCAGTTAACGGCAGGGATGATGCTGGAGTCGGTGATTTTTTTTCCCTTGAGCTTTTGCTATAGGAGGCTAATGGCTGGGCAGCCAGTCTTTTTGTACCGGCTCTGTCAACTTGTCACTTTTTGGGTTGTGTGCACACCAGGGGACACTGAAAATAGGTGCATTTTTTTCATGAACTTAAAAATAAATAGGTTGCTGCAGTGTGGCTAACACAAAATGGATCGTAGCATATCCTTCAAAGGTTACAGGGATGAGTTATAGCTGTTCCAGAGATATAACAACGTGGATGTTTCTGGCCCCTTCTTTGACAAAGGTGAACAGTGATGATGTGCCTGGTCCACTGCACATTCTGAACTACTGACATATAAATAAAATGAGTTGAAGTCATAATACTTGAGTGAAAGCAAAACCTATTGTTTATTCAGCTAGTAAATACAGTACCTCTTTATATAGTGTCATTCATGCAAAAGTACTGAGGAGCTGAGTGCATGGAGCACTTCTCAGCCAGACAGTCTAGCATACAAATATAAGAGTGTAGGGTTAGCATAACAAATTTATTTTATGCAGATTCTTCTGCACACCTCATTGTTGCATCTCGATGCTTTCCACATTGCATTAAGCAATGTGACCAATGGCTGTCACATGTTGGCTCTTGCCTACCCTCCCTGCGCTTAGATTTGTGTGCTCTAGAAAAAGGCAAGGTCACGAAAATGTGTCTTTTACTTGCTGCAAGGTGATATGGTTTGTGATGGTCTTCAGCTCTGGAGGGGAAGTTTGAGTTTGTTTGTCGGTGTGAATTTTTGCGATTTGTTTCCTCTGTCACACTCTATTAAGTCTGTGGGCAGTACTGCTAATCTAGAAAACAGCGTAGCGTTCATTATGTAAGCCTTTCTTATTTTGGAAGAAAATGTGCCCAGAACAATTTGCTTAATGTTCAGAATAATTTTCAGAATTCCCCGGTGAATAGGGACTTTCAGATCAGCACAAAGGGATGCAGCTCTGCAGTTGTCCATTGACAAACGTCCTATCCTGAACAGTCTGGCATCAAACAGGAATGTCTTTTTCTCCCAGCTATCAAAGGTATCTCAGGTCACAGAACTGTGACTGGAGGAAAACTGTTTCTCACTTTATGCCAGTCCTCTGAGTATTTCGTTAGCAAAGCTCTGCAAGTGGTAGCATTTGGTAAATAAAATGTCTTCTGGGAAAGGCTATTTTAGGTCAACCAAAACTGTCAGTGCATTTAGATCCAGTTTGTTAGCCAATATGAATGTTACCAGCCTTTTGTTTTGCAGTTACTCTCCTCTCCCTCCTCTTTTTTTTTTAATTTGAAAGAGGCAATAAAGGGAGGGACGGTGTTTTCAACCATCAGAATACAAGACTCTGAAAATATTTTAGCTAATTTGAAATAGTGTAGAGGGCTAATTTTTCACTTGGGAGTGAAAACTCCAGTTTTCTTTTTGTGTTAGTATTTAGCAACAAGAGTTTTTTTGGTTCCATTATCTCATTCCTTCCTCCTGTTGGCAAAAGCTGATTTAAAATAGTTCTCTTGAGGACTGCTTGTATGCCTGGAGTAAAAGCATATGCATGAGACCTTTGCTGAATCAGAGCCCATGAGCTGAGCTTAATTCTCAAGTTGACCCTGGAGCTGTTTCAAGAAACCATGCAGATCATCTTTAAATATCTTATTTCTGAAATATACCATTCAGGATAAATACTGTTCAGCTATGTAATTGTAGCAACTGGTGAATTGATAATAAAACATCATACAACAATATTTTTTAAGAAGATGAAGCTTTCAGAGATTCAAGATATACAGTGGATCATCCTGTTAAATCATGCAGATCATCAGGCCTGTAAAATTTAACAAGAGGGCTCACCAGTGTAAGCACTGATTTATATAAAGTTTTGAAAAGTTAGAGGTTCTCTGTACAGACATATTAAACCGAGAATGTATTTGTAAAATACTCATCAGACACTGTAAGTATCAGTGACAGTGTTTGATTTTTTGCACATGACCATGTCTGTTAAAATTGCCTCCTTTCTTCTCCGGCCTGTCCTCTGTGGCTCGGGACTGTGTCGCTCTGTCACATCACATATTGTGCTCCTGCCTTTTTGTGGGCTGCTTTCAAGCAGCTATGCTAGAGGGATTGCTAATTATTTATCAGTTTAATAGTGTACATTGCTCTTCAGGGACAAGTAGACAGAATTCTTACATAAAAGTCCATCCAGTTCAAGGACCTGAGTCTGCATGTTCCTTACTACTTTCACATCTTGTCCCATCAAGCAGAGATGTATTTACAAAACATTACCTGCTTCAGTAAAGGTGTAGGCATGGAAACTCAGGAGGAAAAGGTGTTTCATTTCCTTGTTTCAGGAAGTACCCCATGTGCAACAATATTTGCTCATTTTATTTAGCTGCTGATTAGGACCATCAAATGTTGTTTCTTTCTCTTTATGTTTTTTAATGCTAAAAAAAAAACCCCTTTAACCTTTCTATCTCATTAAACATACTGCAAGTCTTATAACACTTAAACAAGCATCCCATGTGAGGGGCTCTTGACATCAGAGTTTTCTTTCACAGATGCCTGATTACTTCCCCAAAGGTGTCTGATTACTCTTTGCTGGAGTCTCAAATGATGCTGTTTCCCATCAGTGGGAATTCGCCTTAGAGTACCATCTTTAATTATGATCCTAGACTAAGTTAAATAATGAGCAGTCATAAATTCACTCCAGTAAAACTTACTTAGCTTTGGAGTCTAAATTAACAGCCGGGACATTTCTCTAGTAGTATACAGGTAATCATTTTCCTTACTGTTCTTTGTTATGCAGTAGTGATACACAGTTTGGAAGTCCTTAATGCTGCTAAAACATGGATAGAAGATATTTGAATTTTCCCTCCTGCATGCTTTGCACTGGAGGCATGGCTCCAGCTGTCGACCTGCAGTCAAAGGTGCAGCACTGCTCAAGCAAAGCAGTTAGTTCTTATTCACTATTTCAGGGCTTCTGATGTCAGAAATGAAACTAAAGCCTCCTAAGAAGGTGTTGCCTTTTTTGCATGGCATGGCATCCTTGCATTGGAGTGCACCTCCACTGCAGCAGCATCCAAAGTTCTGTAGATTCAGTGCAGTGACATCATCATTTTAAGGCAGATAGTTCAGAGCATTGGTGGCAGTGTTTCTGAATGAGAACAAGTTATTTGTCTCATTTATAGCCTCTGTTATTACTCCCAGTAATTTGTTTTTGCTTTCTAAATGCCCATGTTTTATGAGAACTCTCTCAAAACAACTTTGCAGTCTCTTCATGCCCTCAGGTTCTCTCTCGGAGGCCAAAAAGAGTGTTACGACAGAAAAGTTCTACTCTTGCAGAATGTCGTTATACTTTAGTCAAACCTAAATGACCATAAAATACTCTATAGCAATGTGTAATCTATCCAAAACAACAACATAGTAAATGTAAATTTAAAATGATACATTATTGAAATCTTAACTTGGGATTGCTAAAGCAAAATGATAACTATTTTCCTTAAATATCTTAGGGAAAATGAGAATAAGCAAAAACCTCTTTTAGTTATATGTTTACCTTTACAGTTGATTGTTCTTGTCCTTTGGAAGAATCTTGGAAGATTTCTTCATTGATTGACAACTCCTTCCCAGTTTCCTTGGACAACTGGACGTTTCCTACTTTCCTTTTTGATTTCATTTTGTTGGGAAGATTATCCTTTCCTGATTCCATTCCCCTTTAATCAGGTCAGCGCCCTACTACAGTGTGCTGGTGCCGATGTATCTGTGTATCATTATTAGGAGGATTTCTGTTGGTGTAGCAGACTGACTCAGTGCAAAAGGTTGCACTTGAGGGTGGTAACACCGTGCTGCTAATTGCTTGCCCTGCATCTTCTTTGCATTGTGGACTTGCCGGGCTGCCACTGTGCCTCAGTGCTCCAAGTAAATGTACTCGCCTATTGCAGCGAGAGTCTCTTGACATGCACTTCGAGCATCTGCTGTAACCAGATTTTAGGCAGAAAGCAGTGTGCTGCTCCTGCGTATCTCATCCCTTCCACCTCATCCGTGTCTTGCGCTGCAATGCTGGGTCCTTGTGTATGCAGTTCTCTTGGAGCACGTTATGCAAAAGCAGGAAAGGACAGGCTGCTGCCTTCTGAAGACTCTCCCATCAGTCAGGTGGAAGCATTTCAGTGAAAAAAATTGACCCATTTTGAGGGGGAATCGGGTACAAAAAGATGTGATACCTACTTGATGTAAGTCTCATGCATCCCCTCGAAGTGGCTCTGTTCTGCAGAGTTCTGTTTTCACCTGTAGGAACTTCCGTGTGGTTGTAATGTGAGCAGCACATGTATCTGTGCCTGAATGTAGTGAACAGCTTACCAGTAGATTTATTAATAAACAATAAGTAACTGCTTGCACTTGTTTAGAGATTATAAAGGGCCCAAACCAAAAGAGCAAGAGGAATTCAGTGTGAAAGTTTAAGTATGGTTTGGGTTCACAGCTGCCACTGAAGCTGGGAGAGCTGAGTACTTGTAAGGGAGCTTGATGATTTATTCCATTTACACCTGCAGGGAATTCATTTCTGCACTGCCTACCTGCTGGACCAGCTGTTTGGCCCACAGAAGTACTGATTTTAATTTCAGTCTTGACAGTACTTTGGACCATGAGTGCCTGCGGCTCATCCCTTGTGTTGGAAAAAGCCTTCAGAAGCTATGAAAGGGAAGCTGCTTTCCCAGTCTGTTTCTGGGCATCCCTCAGGCATGTATTGAGGTGCTCTACCAGCCCTCTTGGCTTGTTCTTCCTATGCTCCCCAGTCCAAGAAACCCTCACCAGGACGTTGGAAAGGGCAGCTTGGCTAACATGGCAAATACGTGTCCTTCTGGCAGGAAATCCTCCTTTCTCCCCCTGTTGATGCAGCAGATGCCACTGAATCATAGAATGATAGAATGGTCTGGGTTGGAAGGGACCTTAAAGATCGTCTCGTTCCAACCCCCCTGCCACGAGCAGGGACACCTTCCACCAGACCAGGTTGCTCAAAGCCCCATCCAACCTGGCCTTGAACACTTCCAGGGAGGGGGTAGCCACAGCTTCTCTGGGCAACCTGTGCCAGTGCATCACCAACCTCACTAGGAAGAATTTCTTCCTTATATCTCATCTAAATCTTCCCTCTTCCAGTTTAAAGCCATTGTCTCTTGTCCTATCACTCCCTGCCCTTGTAAAAAGTCCCTCCCCAGCTTTCTTGTCGGCCCGTTTAGGTACTAGAAGGCTGCTCTAAGGTCTCCCTGGAGCCTTCTCTTCTCCAGGCTGAACAACCCCAACTCTCTCAGCCTCGTAGGAGAGGTGCTTCAGCCCTCAGATCGTCTTCATGGCCTCCTCTGGACTCGCTCCAACAGGTCCATGTCCTTCTTGTGCTGAGGACCCCGGAGCTGAAGAAATTACTGCAGGGGGGTCTCACCAGAGCAGAGTAGAGAGGAAGAATCCCCTCCCTCGACCCACTGGTCACGATACGATCACACGTGTCACATCAGACACACTGTATAAATAAGGACACAGGTGTACATTTTAAACACAAGTCACCCTCTGCGTGTACGCGTGCACGTGTGCAATATAAACACAGAACTTGCAGGGCAGATCCTTGGCAGACATCACTTTTGCCCAGCATGGCATCTGATGGTGTAAGGCTGATCTGCACCTGCTGAGGATTCAGGCCACAGCTGTAGGAACAGTATTTGTGAACTGTATGAAATATCTGGGCTCAAACACAACATAGTAAAACACACAGTCCATGCCTTTAAGTAAAACACATCTGTTGCTGTGATGCCATGGAAACTCAAAAGCTATGAAGCGAACCGTACAGAAATGAATCCAAATGCTGGTTGTATGCTCGCCTCGGGAAATGGGCGGGCAGCAGAGGGGCAAAACCCAACTTGCCCAGGGCCCCTCCGTTGGAAGTGCCCCACGTGCCGGTTTGCTCATGAGGTTATTTCACAGGGCTCATAAAACAAGTGCAGGGTCTGTCGGTGTCCCTCAGACCTTAAGAAACAACCCTGTCTGTTTGAAGCACAGTGAAAGGTAGGAGCAAGGAAGATAAATAGTCTGTCTCCTAGCTACATTCTGCCTGTGGATTGAAGTAGATCAACACAAATATTTGTGTGTACGGCATGCTCCGGAGCCTGCAAACGCCTGCTGGCAAAGTGCAGGCAAAGGTAAAGGAAAAATGCATGCTTCTCTTTGAAGCAATTATCCTTATATATTAATAATGTCATTTATAAGCACTCTGAGAAGTTAACAACGTACACGAACGCAAAGCAAAAAAATTGCAAACGTTTAGTAAAAGGAGAAGGGAGAAAATGTTGTAAGTTTGCCTCTTAGCACTTTTCCATGTATTAAAGCCTGTGTTGTCTCTGCGTATGATCCTCGTAGTCTATTCATTATCCTTTGGGAGCACAACCCTCGCAGAACTCCAAGATTGAATCTGACAACGCAAGGAATGCTGCTGTTTGTTACGGATAGGAATCTCTTCCCAGGCATCTCCACTGAGTCACGCCAGTGCAAGGCAGCTGAGTCTGGCATTGTATCACTTCCCTTACCATGACACTGTTGGCATGGGACTGAAAGCAAGTGAGAGTTTTCTCATTGCAGTATAACCCATATTTCTGCATTTCAGGGCTTATTTGAAGTTTTGAGAGTCTAATAATGAGAAGGAATATATAAGTGTGTGTGTAGATAGAGAGAGAGTTGAAAGTATTTTTCTTCCGTTCTCTGTTGGTGGCATCGCTTTTGTCTTGTCTGCAGTCAGGTTCCTGGGGGCTGCAGGGTTCAGTGAACTTAGTGCAGTATTTTGCCAGTAGCACAGGCACTGATAACAGTTTTCAGGCTTCTCTGAAATCAGCTGGGAAACTTGTTGGCTGAGTTGGATGTCATTATGGCAATAGCAGCAAGTGGTCCGTCTGTCCTGCAGGACTGGCCCTTCCAGCTCCTTCCCAGTGCTGGGGCAGAGGGGAAAGAAAACACGCTCTCTCCGCCAAGAGAGGCCAAGTTGGCCACCAACTTGTTTGCCCTTATGGGGAAAAAGGCATGAAACCTCCATATTGACCTCTCAGTTTCTCTCCTGCTGAGCGTGTGGGAAGAAATGCCCCATCCACTATCCTCTGTGCTCCTCCTTTGTAAGGGAGAAACACTGGTCTCTGCCACTCGTCCCATGCATACCCAGATCAGTGAGAAAAAGGAGAAATGAAGCCTCTCTCACCTTACAGCCAGGAGTTGCCTCCCAGAGCAAGACAAGACCCTTGTCCCTGTTTTTTAGCTACCTCTGAGCCGTCCTGATCCAGTAACATGTTATGGGTACATCCTGATGCTGATGTTTCCTCCCTCCATGTATGAGTTGCATCCCTGCCCATCTCGCCACGAGGGATTCAGGACTTCACTGGCACGTTGCTTTTCTATGCTGAAAATTGTCAGGGTTTCACCACACAACATGTATCCCATGGTACCAAGGAGAGGAATGGCAATTTTGCATCGTTGAGACATGCAGCAGGAGGGAGAGAGTGGGATTTTCTAAAAGAGGGCATAGCACAGCTAGAAATAACTGCCTTTAAAGTAGTGACATTTTTATGCATGGAAGAGCTAGCTTAGAACATTTTTAGAGGATTTTATAAATCCCTCTGAGCCCAGTGCCACGGGATTCATCATATGAGGCACCTGTTTTACAGGGAGAAGGTATACAAGCAATAACTGAATATACAGTTCTTGCACTCTCTCAAACTTTCCATAAATAGCTCTTTTTATAACTGCAGGTAGCATATGCAAAAAGCATAATGAAACCCAGAAAGTTTGGCTGGTTTCTGAGTTTGAAAGAGAAATATAGGATGCCTTTTTTTAAAAATAAAAAACCTGTGATATTCTCTTACATACCCTTTCTGCATTCATGGGTGTGTCTTAATATCAATGGTTGATTTTGGCAAAACAAGAAGCCCCTTTTTTTGTCTTTCAGCCCTCTGAAACGGAGCTGCCAGGAGCTTTTGGATTAAGCTTTATCAGGCTTCAGTTAGGAAAACCTCATGGAGGTTACGTAGCCAAATACAACATACAAATCAAATTATAGGAGAGATGAATGCAGAGTTGTTAAATTAATTTTGTTTGTTCCAGCCCATTGGAATGTTTTTAACATGAAGAAAATAATTCTCTGCTGTATGGCTGGTCTGGCCAGCGCTTAGGACTGTATTAGCATGCTGCATTTGTCTGCAAGTGGCAAACAGGTTTTCTCCAGGCTTGAGTGAGCCCTGGAAGACAAGGCTAGCCAAGATGCTGGCTTGCCCTTGGCCTTCCCCGGTGGGCTGATCTGCAGAGAAAAGACTGTCAAGCTCCCAGACGGCCCCACACATGGCTAACAGCTGAAAACACCGGCTGAGGCTGCCCTGTGTCAGGTCAGAGGGCTTCCTCCAGATGCACCCACGCAACCCTCCCTCTTCTGCAGGACTTTTCCATAAGGCAGGAGCCAGCCTGTTTGCCAGGTTCCCAGTCCAAGTCATCCCTGACAGGAGGGTGAGGGTTGGTGATTTTTTTTTCACTCCGAGATGTCCGAGGCTTGCCACGCTCGGGGCATCGCTGCCTGCCATGAAGCATGCCTGTGGTACTGCAAATGCACTTACCCATTGGTGCCTCCAAGATGTAGCCCTGTGGCCCCGGTGAGGCTTTTCTGCCTCCAGGAGTCCTGGCACGGGTGGTCTGCTAGCCAAGACATAGTGGCTTTGCTGTCCTGCTAGACTTACGCAAGGCCAGTTCAGGTATCTGCTCGGTGTTGCACTATACCACAGAAGGACATCCTGAAAGCCTCCTTGATATTTTTATTATCCCTTAGGGTCTGAATTTAAAAGAGGACATTAGTAATATTTTTTCTAAAAATAGCTGAGATGCTATTTCAATGCGAAATGATGCTGGTTGCTGGTTTCAGTTCTTTGTTTTTTCTCAAGCAATCATGAATTCATATGCTTTTTTTGCTTATTGAGCCTTTTTAAAAAAAAAAATAAAAGAAAGCTTGTGTTTCTCTTTACTGTGTCCTGATTCAATTCAGAGGAAGATGCAAACTTCTCCCTCTCTGTCCCAACCTCTTTCTAAATTTCTGTTTGTCCTTCAGCTGCACATTTTGCAAAATCGGTAGAGGTTCTTTAGCATCTTAAAAAAAAAAAAAAAGCGAGGAGCTTGCAATTCTTTTAATCTTCTTTCAAAAATCCAGGGCACACAGAGTATTGGAAGGAAAATTAGATCTCTGGAAAATGCCAGTTGTTTTATAGATGGTCAAATCATTACGCTTTTTTTCTTGCCTTTCAGACATTTGCTACGTTATTATGTATCACTTTAATTAAATCATCAAATTGAATTATTGGATCAAATGTTTTTTTATTCCATTGTGTCCTGAACAGGTTTGGTTAAATTAATAAAACCATATGTTTCATTTAAAAAAAATTTCTTTTTTGCCGATTCATAAGCTGCTAAAAAAAAAGAAGTGGCTGAACAGAAAAGGTTGGCTATTAATTACATCAGGTACTGCTATGTGCCTTGGAGTAATTGGAACAAAGTCATACTAAGTCATGAGAATTTTGTAATATTTACTGTGAAATAGCAGTATTGTAAATTCAGTCTCCTTTTAGCTGGCTGTGAATGAGGTTTGTCCTCATCAAAACTTGTCTCAGTGAAGTCATTGGAGTCACAGTTTGAGCTGCTTAAAAGTGCTCATGTCCTTCTTGGATGAGGGAGGGTCTCCTAACTTTGAGCCTGTGAGTCTCCCATTTACCCTTGAGAAATACCCACTTCTTTCCTCTGATTGACGTGAGCTATTCTGAATGGCATCAAAGCTGGTGTGGAATAGAGGACGTGACAGTCCTCTCTCCCTGGGGTGGCTTGGGGTCCTTGCCCGAAAAACAGCTGGCTAGCCATGGTTCAGAGGGGTATTGCAATTAAGGAAGATCTATCTCTGTCTCTCATGAAGGTTACCTGGTTGAATTATTTCTAAAACAATTTGATGCATGATTACTTTAAATATATAAATCTCTGCATGTCGTCCTGGAAGGGGAGGACTGGATAAGACTTTTAGGTCTGAGTAGTCCCTCACCCTGGACTCCTGTCTCTGATGGGATTTGATTAGGTGGAGCGATAAAGGCTGGCCTGGCATTTTGAAGCATAATTCTGTGATGAGAAAGGGCTTCAAAGGGGGCAGTTATGATTTATTGGTGCAGTTATCAATAAACAGTGATGTCGGTGAGAATTGATCTGACTATCTCAGCAGAAAGAGGTGAGTATGGAGAGGCATACCAAGGATCTTGAAGCTCTCTAAATAGTGACAACAGCGACTAATTTCAGCTGTGCCCTCTCAGCCGGGTCCTGGCCACCTTCATGCCGTGCTCTGCAGCACCCTGGCTCTGCGGGCTTCCCAGGAGGGAAGAGGTCTGCAGGCAGCAGACCAAGATGTTGCTTCTGGCTTTGCGGCATTGCCAGCAGAATGCTCTTTTGGTCTCTTCAACTCAGTGTAAATAGAAACTCATGTTCTTTTTGTCAATGATTTGAGGTACTGCAGGGTTTGTTTGCTTTGCTGGATCATCCTTCTGGGTTGAGCAGAAGGATCTACTGCAAAACTGCAAGATTGTCACCACTCATCCAGGAACATCAAAGATCTTTCCTGCCCAAGTGTATTTCTGCAATGTAGGTCCTCTTGTTCAGGCTAGCTACAAAATGTGAGTTATAACTGCACAAATGCATTTGACAGGTATTTTTCTATTGTACTGGTAGTATTGGTGTTCACAGCATTTAATCATTTTTATTTAGGATCTGTAGCTATTTCAGTAATGCAACAGCAGAGCTACATGACCAACCTGCAAGTCCAGGTGTAAGAATAGACATTTCTCCCTTTCCGTGCTGCCAGGACTCTTTAGAAGTGAAATAATGACCAAATATACATGCAGTCACATACCTGCAGAGCGCAAACAAGCTGGATGTGTTGGCTTTAAATGGAAAAGTCGTATTGGGAAAAATAATTCTGCAAACAGTGTCAGCATGATGGGCCGGGTGACACTTTGACTTTCCCTGGCAGAAGAGACCAGCTCCTTTGCCACGGCACATGTGTTTAGGCATCATTACAAGTGATTTGTCTTGGTTCAGAGTTTGTATTGGGAAAGAGAATGTGAGAATCTGCCCTGAATTGTGTATTTTAAACATGATTTTGTAAAGCTTGGAGAAAAATCTAAACTCTTTATAGTTGGGAAGTGCGTGATGTACTTTTTCGACAGCATATGAGTGCCATCTAGTGTTCTCCATCAGTGCCCTGGCCTTTACATTTCAATGGCTGGAAAAGTGTTTTCTTCTGCGGCTGCCAGGGGGCTGTGCGCACCCCACTCCTCCTGAGGCGTACGGGCTGGGTTTGCGCCTGGGCTTGGCCTTCCCTGGAGAAGTTCGGGTTTTGGTGCCTGCAGGAAGCAGAAGCTGTGTTTTTGCCTGCAGGTTAAGCTGTTCCTATGCTGACATCCCCACTGACTTAAGCCTGAGTGAGAAGTAACTTATGCCTCCCCGCTGCAGGTAGGGTTAGCAAGGCATGGCTTTTGGAGGCTGGCTGGAGGGTTCCCGTGCCTGGTATGAGAAGGAGATGGCCAAGGGCCATCAAGTGCCACTCTTCCCTGTGCTGGTGGTACATTACTGACAAACAGTTGAGAACCTATGAAGGAAAATATATAGAAAGAGGAGCATAAAGTAGCTTCCACTCGTGCAAAAATGTACTAGGTTAAGAGGAAAATACTTACTGACCCAATAGTGTCACATTTGCAGGGATTCCAACTATTTCCAGGGCCTGCAGAGTACACTGGAGTATTTACCTGCTTCATACGGCCAGAGACTGTGGGCCAGGGAAGCTGGGGCTCAGGTTGATTGGACTTCTTAATGTTCCAGTGCAGAGCTCTTAAGTAACCAAGTTAAAGTGCATGTGCAAATGTCAGGACTGAAAATAAATTGAGAACTAAGCAACCTGCCTGCAGAGAATGGATTCTCTTGCTCCCTTTACTCTGGAGAGCAGAAAGCAGCTGCAGGTGGTATTAAATCCCATTGGTCTCAGTGGATTGCAGTCTAAGCTATTACTGTAGGCAAGGGCATTAAAGAAAAAACCTGGCTCTTAGAGTGAGGCACAGTTCTTCCTGTTTGTTTTCTCTCGGTTATTTAGGAGAGCTTCATATTTTTTCCTTCTGTTTTTCAGCTTGCAGCACTCCCCCGGTCAATATGAAAGTGCAGCCTGTGAACAGGACAGCGTTACTTGTAACCTGGAACCAACCAGAAACCATCTACCACCCTCCGATCATGAACTACATGATCTCATACAGCTGGACTAAGAACGAAGATGAAAAGGAGAAGACTTTCACCAAGGACAGTGACAAGGACCTGGTAAACCACAGCATCAACCCCAGACATATGTATCAAGCTATCCTTACATTGTTGTTCTCTCAGTAGAAGGAAGTAAAGGAGGAAAGCAGTTGTTACTTTCTAGGCAGGCTAGTGTTTGACTTGCAATGAATTGCTGTTAAAATATTCAGCATTAGTTGAACCTTACCTAACAGACTACCTGAAACTATGTGAGTGCACAAAGGAGTAAATCTGCAGACACTTTTTCATTAAAAGTTGCTGAGAAGCGGGTGGTTCGGGAAACAGTTAGGCTCTGAATACCTTTTGGCTTGTGTTCAGCTCACAGATTTTCACATTAAAAATCCGATCCCCCAAAATCTGTTCCTGGGCTCAAGCTTTTCACTGTGCATAGCCCTTTGCAGTCTTTGGAAGAGTTTCTGGCAGTAAGTCCTGCCAGCAGTAGGAGTTGCATGGTCAGGGCTAGAAGATTATTGTGGAGTGGCCCTGTACAAGCACTGCCTACGTCTGGCAGTGGGAGAAAAAGAGGGAAGAGCAAGAGAGTTCCAGCGCAGATGGAAACACGAATCTGTCTCCTCTATTGAGGATTTGATCTGCTTGTCATTCTTGTCTAAGTGGAAGCAAGTATTGTACTGGTCTTTAACATTCTCTGCATATAAAATCAAAGTGACGTATTCAGGTTTGAAAGGCCTCCGTTTATTGTTAATCAAAGAAAGCCTCTAGAATAATGAAATCAGTAATTGTATATGCACATGAAAAATGCAGCAGCACAGAGCGTTATTCCTAATGACTGTTATCATATTTTTTTTCAAATACACAGTCCTCTGGGCCCATTCAATCAGTTACTCAATAATACTTCTCTTATTCCCTTAGATGAAGATTCTTTTACTTCATTTTCATTTATATTTTCAATTTCCCCACTAGACATTGTTATCTGGGTCACATTAGGGAACAATGCCTCACGAAATCAGAAAGGAATCTATTGAAAGGCACCCAAGGTTATGATGTATTGTAACCTCTCTCTTGTCATAACTTCACACTCTTAAGGGAGATTTTTTTCAATCAGGTATGAGGAGGAGAGCCTTAATCAGCAAAAATGAGGTGGGCACAGTGAAAGCATCCTGTTTTATGTAAAAGAAATAATTAAAAGCGCAGGGGGTGTGATGGAGTGATAGCTTGGAAATAAATTGCAGTGAGACCCTGTGCTGTGCAGCAGAGCTTGGAGGTTAAGAAAGCAATGACAGCTTAGTCTATTTTAGGGACAAGAGAAGAAGGAAACTCTTTTTCAGAGCAAAATGCAATTTGCTTTCAGTGTTCTGGCCGAGACAGTTGGGCTATCCCATCTTGAAACAGAGCTAGACAGTTTTTCGCTAAAGAGATTTCAGCTACTGCTGCTGTTTGCTGCGAGACATGAACTGGTGTGCTGTGGACTAAGGCAACACAAAAGAGTATCTGGAAGGCAGCAGGGCAGTGTCTCAGGTCTAAAAGTACTCGGGGACATCCCAGCCCAGGGTGCTGAGCCATCATGTTATACAGGCCACCAGGATCAAATTGTTGTAGCCAGTTTGTTGCAAAATAAATCATCAGTTTGAACATGCAGTGACTTTTCTGGGCTTATCCCATGTTTGGGACTTGGATCTCCACCTATAAAAATACCATTTTAATTCGTCTAAGGTCAAATGATTTGAGGTTTAGGTTTTTCTGTAGAGAGCAGACACTTTCAGGCATGAACATTGTCACGAGAGTAGATATGGGACATGTTCTTTTCTTTCTCATGGGCAGAGACAGCAGAGTCTGGGTGCATCACTTTGGCCTTGCCCTCTCTCAGGGGACCAGTGAATACTTCTGTTTAGAAATAAGTTTGTCTTACATGGCATAAATGTCCTGTGTTAGCACAATGCTTTATATATTTCAAACTGATCGTGGACAATACTGTGGGGGTAAAAAACTGAATAATATCTATTTTTTTTAAACAGAAGGCCATCATTAGCCATGTCTCACCTGACATCCTTTATCTGTTCAGAGTTCAAGCAGTTTGCCGAAATGAAATGCGTAGTGACTTTAGCCAGACTATGCTCTTTCAAGGTAAAAAACCCACACATTTTTACATTAAATGACTCTTTGTTTAACATTTTCTTTGCAGAATGCAATATGGTGTGGAATGATTTCAGAAGATGTTTGAATGCATTTAGACAATGCTAATTTCAGACTGTGGCCAGTGACCGTATCAGAGTCCTATTTCTAGTGATGAGAGTTTGCCTATACCTCTCTGCTGGCAGAGTTCGTCAGTTTTTAGGAGAATTCAGAGCTTTTCTGGGTATTAGTTTTCTAAAACAAATTCATCAGAGACTGCTTATGCATCAGAGGCACAGCTATAGCAGAATGTGAGTCTGATCTGTGTCTGTTTTATGTAAAGAGGAAAGGAGATCAGTCCTGCCTTGACAACCACATGTGGAGATGTTCAGGTTTTACCATGCACGCAACCTCAGTGATTTCCAAAACATACATATTTAAATGAAAGCAAAAGAACTGGATGCTAAGCTGTCCGTTGTCATGGATTTCCTTTTAAGTTTACTGGAGAAAACTGATAAAGCTGAGATTGGGTAGGAGAACTTGATGGCTTTGAGGGTTTTTAAGTGCTGAAGTTTTGCTCCTTCCTGGGAATTTATTACTACTTTTTATATTAAGTAGGGCAAAATTCACTTCTGCTGAGAGCACTCTCTCCCACTCCAGTTTACAGATATATAAACTATATATAAACTTCAGAATGGGTAATGGAAGAACAAAACAAGCAGAGAGTTAAAAATTTAAATCCTTAAGATGAAGCAAAGAGTTATGTCACTTGGGTCTGATGCTATATATGGAAGAAAATAATAGAGGCATTTTTCAGTGTGATTTTTGGAAAATGTGGAGGTTTTAATCGTACTCTATTAGCACTTAGCATCTGAAGAATATCAGGCTATGGACACAATTTAGTTCCATTGCGGTGTCATGCCACAGTGTTAGCAGCATTGCAGAGAGAGCAGGGATCGGACAAGAAATGTCCTATCCAAGCAACATCTCATGTGGCTCTCAGTTTTTTAGTATCTCAGCACAGTGTTTTGGACTTCACTTTAAGTGCCAGGCAGAAGTCAGAAACTTGTATACTACTGATTATGGCCTTTTTTGGCAGATAATAGAATGGAAAAATTCTTTGAAATTTGACCATTATACCTATTTAATTAGTTAAGAGTAAATCATTATTGACAGTTTTGCCGCGTACTCTACCCCAATGTTCAAAGCAGTGGAAGTGATGCACGCATCTGCAGTGGAAGTAGATGTTGCATTTCCTTCCATGTCTCCCCAAGAAGAAGCTGTTCTTCTGATCTTTGGCTGTACCCAAGATCCAACCTAGAAAAAGAATCCCCTTGAGCTTTCAAAACGCTCCTCAGAGGCTGATTGTGGTTGTAGTTGAGATAAATAGCGATTAATAATAATATTATCGTCAGGGCAGAAAAAACTATTATCATCAGCTGCTCTTGCTTCCTGTGTAAGTCAGGTCATTTCATCCAACTTGGGTTTGAAGGAGGCCATGTGTTTTCTGACAGTGCACTTAAACCACCGTTGTCAGGCCTGGGTAATTAAAGACAAATGAATCTGTCTTTAGACACAAATACGAAGTAAGGTGGGTAATAACAAATAAGCCGAGTTGCTTTTACTCCAAACTGAGACCTGTATACATATGTTGTAGTAGCAATGTTTAGCAATTTTACCAGTGCCTCCCTTCCCAGTCCTGCTGACACGCTCTTGTTCTTTGTTTCTCAGCTAACACTACTCGAATTTTCGAGGGGACCAGAATTGTGAAAACAGGAGTGGTAAGTGGTGGCCATAAATCAGTGCAGAGCGCGGACGGGCAGCGGTAATTTGGGGTGGCATTCCCACCAGGTGGCAGCACGATGTTGTAAATCTGTAGTAGGACCAGGCTTTCCTGGGGAGGTGGTTGTTCAGACCCACCACAAAAGGTTTGATAATGTACCTAAAATACTGGAAAGGATTTGTCTTTCTAGCTTCATGCTCGGAGAGGCTTTGACCACTGGAGAACCAAGTGTTAAAAAATCTTCCCAAATATGTATTCAACCCATTTAGAAGGGGTTTGTAATCTTAATGATGACTGTGGAAATTAATTTCTTCTATTAACTGTGTGACCAGAAGTATATGCAACAGGAATAAGGTTTCACACACAGCATCTTAGCTCTTCCAGTGCTTTAAGGTTACCTGCTCTTGTGTCTATAAGCCTTAACAAGCTCTTTATTTTAATTTTAATTCAGATGAGACTGTAATGAGTCACTGAAGCTGACACTTGAATTCCAGAATCAGAAATGTTAATACATTTACAGTAAAACTGGAATACACTGTTTCAGTTTTGAAAGCACCTTATTAGGTTATTTAACATAAACTGTCTATAGCCTAAATTTCTTGGCATTCAGTATACTGAATTGTTCAGTCAAATTTATGGACTGAATTCATACTGTTGAATTTACTCTAAGTACATTGCTTCTGGTTTTATTCTGTTCTAGCTTGTTATACTCCCTAGTAAGCAAACAACACATACAAAGCCTGAATTTGAATTATTAATGTTTGTTTAATGATGTATAGAGGTAGTCGGGACATATAAAATCTGCTGTCAAATTTTAATACTCAGACCAGCTTTGAGACTGTACATGCCAGCGAAAAGCAAATTTCACAGTACCTTAGGGATTCACACTGATAAGTATCCAAAATTTTAGATGTTTATTTAAAGTTTTGGCATGAAATCTCTAAAGTACAGGTTTTCTTCTGAGGTCTCAGGTTCTCTGTGATTGCAGCTGATCAAAAGTAACGTGAGAAAGCAGCCTTTCTTGGTTTGCTGCAGCATTTCAACTACATGGCCTGACTGAAACCGGGAATTGCAGAGAGATGCAGAAATACTGTTAAGTTATAAATTTCAGTTCTGAAAATAAACATTTTATGGTTTTGTTCAACATTCAGTAGCACCTATTTAACCTTTGTTTGTCCTCATTTGATGCATACCTTTCCAGCTAATGCTCCTCTTACTGATGAACTCAGTAACATGAGACAGCTTTCAGTAAGTCAGAGAGGGAGTGTGGTCAGGTTGTCCAGGCAGAACTGCCAACCCCGACTCTTCCGCAGAATTACTCCTTGTCCTTAGTCAATTCCCTTCAGTGTCTTTTTCCACATGTAATTCAGGAAGGGGAATGACTTGCCTAGTTCTTTAAGTATATACCAAGGTTGTTTTTTTTCTGGTAGAGCATGTACATGTGTGCACGGAGACCCACCTGTGAGCATGCATGCACTGGATTGACATTAGAATGACAGTGACAGGGTGCAGAGGTTGCAAAGTCCATGGTTCATTCCCTGCTTCCTCTCAGCTCCCCGAGGGAGGTGGGCAGTGCCAGCCCTGGCTCTGGGTCACTGGTGGTGGCCAGGGAGAGCCCTGTGGATGGGGAAAGCTGAGTCTATACCTGGGTGCCACTGCCTGGTGGTCATGGTAGAAGTTGTGGTGACTTGCCAAAGGGCTCCTGATGCTCTCCAAGTCCTTCACGAGTGCCCAGCTGGCTGTGCTGCTGGTCTTTTCTAACAAAAGCAATGCCTCACTGCAGCACCAGTCCTTAGGAGAATAATGCTGATGGGTAAATTAAGGAAATAAAAATAGTACTGTTCGAGGCCCTCACAATGTGTGTGGGAAGAGCCAGAGTTCCCTGTCAGAGCAGACCCACCAGCCACGAATGCTCACATTGGCAGCACAGCCCTTATTTTGGGACAGCCCTTATGTAATACTGTATTTTTAAACTTCTGTATTCTGAGGATTAAAGCACCGTGAGTAATGCAGCTAAACTCATTAAACTGCTCTACATCCTCCTCACCCCGAGAGGAAATGTTACTCACAAGTCACCGGTGACGTAGGTGGAGAAGATCCCACTGTAAAATAAAGATAAGGATAAAGAGGTTTTTGATAATAAAGATTTCTTGGAAATGGTGAATGCAGGGAAGTTTCCTCCCTTTGTGGTTTGCCGTGTAGCTCTGTGGCATGTCCCATTCCTGGCTCAGCCCTGCATCCAGCTGGTGTAAGTCTTTCGTTTTAAGAGAATAGCAACCAGAATGGCATGTGTGTGGAAAGGGAGGGAAAAGCAGAAGAAGAATGACCCCAGGTGGCATGCTGGGACCCATGCTGATGCTCTCTGCTGTGTTTTCTTCCCCTCTGCTGCTGGTGACCTCCTCAAGCCCACAGCATCTCCTGCCTCCTCAGCCGACATGGCTCCCATCAGCTCCGGCTCCTCCACCTGGACCTCCTCGGGGCTCCCCTTCTCCTTCGTGTCCATGGCCACGGGGATGGGACCTTCCTCCAGCGGCAGCCAGGCCACCGTGGCCTCAGTGGTGACCAGCACCTTGCTGGCAGGGTTAGGCTTCAGCGGTGGTGGCATCTCCTCCTTCCCTAGCAGCGTGTGGCCCACCCGGCTCCCTGCGGCGGCCGCGCCCAGCAAGCA